>NW_027183536.1:107671-314172 GCF_041296385.1 Aphelocoma coerulescens
GGGCCCCGCATCCGTCCGACCCCCCCCGGCGCAGCGGATTAATAAAGGTGCTTCACAGCCCCCCCTCCCCCCGCCGCCTGCGATTTTGGGGGGGGGTCCCGTCGTCCCCACCCCCTCCCCAAATTACGGGGTGAGTTTGGGGTCACCCCCAAACCGTGGGGTTGGTTTTAGGGGGGGGGGCCCAGTTATGGGGCAGCTTTAGGGCCCCTCCCCCCCACCATGGGTTGGTTTTGGGGGGGGGGCCTCTGTTATGGGGGGGGTTTGGGTCCCCCCACCATGGGTTGGTTTTGGGGAGGGGGGGTCGGTTTGGGGGTCCCCCCACCATGGGCTGGTTTTGGGGGGGGGTCCCAGTTATGAGGCAGCTTTAGGGCCCCTCCCCCCCCTCAATGGGTTGGTTTTGGGGGGGGTCCCAGTTATGGGGGGGTGGGTCGGTTTGGGGTCCCCCCCACCATGGGTTGGTTTTTGGGGGGGGAGGGAGGTCCCAGTTATGGGGCAGCTCAGAGGCCGCCCCCCCCCTCCCCCACCCCAGATCTTGGGGTGATTCTGGGGGGCCTTCCCCCCTCCCCCTCCCCCAAATTATGTATTTTAAGGGGTCGATTTCCCCCTTAAAGCCACCCCAAAATTAGGGGGCCTCTCTTAATTAGGGGGGTGGTTTTAAGGCCCCCCCCCCCCCAAGGTGCATTCGGGGGGAATTTCGGGGCGGGGTCGGGGCCCCCCCCCGGATTGCGGGGGGCGGTTTTGGGGTTCCCGCGCCCCCTGAGTCACCCCCGCCCCCGCCATGACGTAACCGCGGGGGGGCGGAGCTGCCATGACCATTTATGGTCAGCGAGGGGGCGGGGCTTGAAGGGGGCGGGGCCAGAGAGGCCGCTTTAGCCAATGAGGGGGCGTGGCTCCCAGCAGGGGGCGTGGCTGTAGCCAATGAGGGGGCGTGGCTGTAGCCAATGAGGGGGCGTGGCTTGTCCCGAAGCACTCAATGGAGGGGGCGTGGCTTGATGGGGTTCCCCCGCTGTGGTCAATGGGGAGTGGGCGTGGTTTGGGGGAGGGGGCGTGTCCGTGGGCGGGGCCTGAGGGGGTTCCCCCGCGCGCGCGGGGCGGGGGGGCTCAGAGCGGCCACGGGGGGGGCTCGGAGTGGCCACGGGGGGGCTCGGAGTGGCCATGGGGGGCCCCGCGATCGGGCCGCTGCTGCTGCTCGTGGCTGGAGCGGGAGCGATGCTGCGGTGAGAGACCGGAGGGACGAGGGGTCCTGGGGGGGGGTGGGGGGGTGTGGTCCCGGGGAGCTGGGTGCCCCCCAGGTGTGGTGTGGGGTTTTGGGGTGGTTTGGAGGGGTTGGGGGGGGTCCCGGGAGCTGGGTGCCCCCCAGGTGTGGGGTTTTGGGGTGGTTTGGAGGGGTTTGGGGGGGTCCCCGGATAGTTGGGTGCTCCTGGTGGGAGAGTTCGGGGGGGTTTTGGGGAGCTCCCGGGTACGTGGAGCCCTTCGGGTGTGGATTTGGGGGGGGGGGATTCTGGGACACCTGGATTCCTCCAGGTGAGGGTTTAGGTGGGGTTCAAGGGGGGTTTTGGAAGTCCCCGGATACCTGGATGCCCCCAGGTGGGGTTTTGGGGGAGTTGCTGATACCTGGATGCCCCCAGGTGGGGTTTTGGGGGGTTGCTGATACCTGGATGCCCCCAGGTGGGGTTTTGGGGGGTTGCTGATACCTGGATGCCCCCAGGTGGGATTTTGGGGGGGTTGCTGACACCTGGATCCCCCCCAGGTGGGATTTTGGGGGGGTTGCTGATACCTGCATCCCCCCAGGTGGGATTTTGGGGTTCCCGGCCCCCTGGATGCCCCCGGGTGGGGTTCGGGGGAGGTTTTGGGGTTCCCGGCCATGCCGGTCCCTCCCAGCCGAGGCCGGGCGGGGGCGGGAGCCGGTCGGACCCGCTCGGCCCCGGCCCCACCCGCCAGGGCGTGACCCCCCCCGTGACCTCTGACCCCGGGAGTGACCTTGGGGGTGACCCCACAATTTGGGGACCCCCATTAACCCCCCGCACCCCCCACCCAACCTCACCAACCCCCGAGGGAGCCCCTCTTTAACCTCATTAATCCCCGCCCCGCCCCCTTCCCCTTCCAGCGGTGCGGTGGCAGCCCTTCATTAGCATAATTGGTCTCATTAAGCTCATTAAGCTCATTAAGCTCATTAACTCTGCGGTGGGGCCCCCCCCGTTAACCCCTCCTCCCCCTCTCCCCCGCAGCATCCCCCTGGAGAGGGGGCCCTGGGTACCCCCCAAATTTTGGGGGGCCGGGGGGGGCCCCCGCAGCCGCAGCGGGGGAGGGGCGGCGGCCGCGCCCACGCGGCTCCACAACTACATGGACGTGAGTGGGGGAGGGGCGCGGGGGGAGGGGAGGGGGACCCCCAGGGTGGGGACTGGGGTGTGACGGGGCCCTGGGGGTGGGGGAGGGGGCGGGGACGTGGGGGAGGGCCCCCCCTCGGGACCCCCAGCACCCCGGGGACATCGGGCTGGGGGGTCGGCGGTGCCCCGGGGACACCTGGGGGGGGTTCCCAGCCCCTTTTTGGGGACACGGCGGTGACACCGCGGGGGTCCCCCCGCCCCTCCCCTCCCCCCCCAGGCTCAGTACTACGGGACCATCTCCCTGGGGACCCCCCCCCAGAATTTCCGGGTGGTTTTCGACACCGGCTCTGCCGACCTGTGGGTGCCCTCGGCGCGCTGCTGCCTGCTCTACCTGGCCTGCTGTGAGGGGCGGGGCCTGGCGGGGGCGGGGCCGGCGGAATGGGCGTGGTTTGGGGGCGGGGCGGGGCTTGGAAGGGCGTGGTTGTGGGAAAATGGGCGTGGTTTGGGGGTGGGGTGGGGGCTGGTGGGCGTGGTTTGGTTTGGGGGCGGGGCCTGAGGGCGTGGTTGGGGAAATGGGCGTGGTTTGGGGTGGGGTGGAGCCTGGTGGGCGTGGTTTGGTTTGGGGGCGGGGCCTGAGGGCGTGGTGGGGGGAATGGGCGTGGTTTGGGGGTGGGGCGGGGCTTGGAAGGGCGTGGCTGTGGGGAAATGGGCGTGGTTTGAGCAAGGGGTGGGGCCTGACAGGGCGTGGTTGGGAAATGGGCGTGGTTTTGGGGTGGGGCCGAAGGATGGGGCGTTGTTTATGGCGGGGGTGGGGCCTAGAGGGGCGTGGTCGTGTGAAATGGGCGTGGCTTGTGCGCAGGGGCGGGGCCTGAGGTCCAGGAGCCTCTCGAGTGCTTTACCTGGGCGGGAAGGGGCGGGGCTTGAAGGGGTGTGGTCCCAGTGAGGGGGCGTGGCCTGGGCGTGGCCCCTCCCCGTGTCACCGTGTCCCCCCCGCGTCCCCAGGGCTGCACCCCCACTACCAGCCCCTGCTGTCCTGCACCCACCGCCCCAACGGCACCGCCTTCGCCATCAGCTACGGCAGCGGCAGCCTCAGGGGCTTCCTGAGCACCGACACCCTCACGGTGGGCGGGGGTCCCTGGGGTGGGCTGGGGTCCCTGGGGTGGGCTGGGGTCCCTTCCTGAGCACCGACACCCTCAGGGTGGGCGGGGGTCCCTTCCTGAGCACCGACACCCTCACGGTGGGCGGGGGTCCCAGGGGTGGGCTGGGGTCCCTTCCTGAGCACCGACACCCTCACGGTGGGCGGGGGTCCCAGGGGTGGGCTGGGGTCCCAGGGTGGGCTGGGGTCCCTTCCTGAGCACCGACACCCTCATGGTGGGTGGGGGTCCCAGGGGTGGGCTGGGGTCCCAGGGTGGGCGGGGGTCCCTTCCTGAGCACCGACACCCTCACGGTGGGTGGGGGGTCCCAGGGGTGGGCTGGGGTCCCTGGGTGGGCGGGGGTCCCTTCCTGAGCACCGACACCCTCATGGTGGGCGGGGGTCCCAGGGGTGGGCTGGGGTCCCTTCCTGAGCACCGACACCCTCATGGTGGGCGGGGGTCCCAGGGGTGGGCTGGGGTCCCTTCCTGAGCACCGACACCCTCATGGTGGGCGGGGGTCCCAGGGGTGGGCTGGGGTCCCTTCCTGAGCACCGACACCCTCACGGTGGGCTGGGGTCCCTTCCTGAGCACCGACACCCTCATGGTGGGTGGGGGTCCCAGGGGTGGGCTGGGGTCCCAGGGTGGGCGGGGGTCCCTTCCTGAGCACCAACACCCTCAGGGTGGGCGGGGGTCCCAGGGGTGGGCTGGGGTCCCTTCCTGAGCACCGACACCCTCAGGGTGGGGGCGTGGCCAATGAGGGGATAATGAGGGGGCGGGGCTAAAGGGCGGGACACTGGGGGCGTGGCCATGGAAGGGGCGTGGTCCCGCATGTCCCCGTGTCCCCACGGACACCTGTGCCCGCATTTATGGGGTCACCCTGTCCCCGTGTCCCTGTGTCCCTGTGTCCCTGTGTCCCTGTGTCCCTGTATCCCTGTCCCTGTGTCACCGTGTCCCTGTGTCACCGTGTCCCTGTGTCCCTGTCCCTGTGTCCGTGTCACCGTGTCCGTGTGTCCCCGCAGGTGTCCAACATGTCCGTCCCCAACCAGACACTCATTGTGTCCCTGTGTCCCTGTCCCTCTGTCCCTGTGTCCCTGTCCCTGTGTCCCTGTCCCTCTGTCCCTGTGTCCCTGTCCCTGTGTCCCTGTGTCACCATGTCCCTGTGTCCCTGTGTCCCTGTGTCCCTGTCCCTGTGTCCCTGTGTCCCTGTGTCCCTGTGTCCCTGTGTCCCTGTCCCTGTGTCCCTGTGTCACCGTGTCCCTGTGTCCCTGTCCCTGTGTCCCTGTGTCACCGTGTCCGTGTGTCCCCGCAGGTGTCCAACGTGTCCGTCCCCAACCAGACACTCACTGTGTCCCTGTGTCCCTGTCCCTGTGTCACCGTGTCACCGTGTCCCTGTGTCCCTGTCCCCGTGTCCCTGTGTCCCTCTGTCCCTCTGTCCCTGTCCCGGTGTCCCTGTGTCCCTGTGTCCCTGTCCCTGTGTCCCTGTGTCCCTGTGTCCCTGTCCCTGTCCCTGTGTCACCGTGTCCCTGTGTCCCTGTCCCTGTGTCCCTGTGTCACCGTGTCCGTGTGTCCCCGCAGGTGTCCAACGTGTCCGTCCCCAACCAGACGTTTGCCGAGGCGGTGGCGCTGCCGGGCCTGGCGTTCGCGGCCGCGCGCTTTGACGGGGTGCTGGGCCTGGCGTTCCCCAGCGCCTCGGCCGGCCCCGTGCGCCCCGTCTTTGACAACATGATGGACCAGGGCCTCTTCCGGGACAACGTCTTCTCCTTCCGCCTGCGCAGGTACCCGGACGGATCCCCACGGACACGCCCCGGACATGTCCCGGACATGCCCTGGCCACCCCTTGACCCCACCCTGACCATGCCCCAGCTACAGCCAAGCCACCCTTAAAGTACCCCTGAACCACCCCTGACCTCACCCTGACCATGCCCTGACCACACCCTGACCACCCCTGACCACGCCCTGACCATGCCCTGACCACACCCTGACCACCCCTGACCACACCCTGAGCGCGCCCTGAGCGTGCCCTGACCAAACCCTGACCACGCCCTGACTGCGCCCTGACCACCCCTGACCACACCCTGAGCGCACACTGACCACGCCCTGACCGCACCCTGACCACACCCTGACCACACCCTGACCACGCCCTGAGCGCGCCCTGACCAAACCCTGACCGCACCCTGACCACACCCTGACCACGCCCTGAGCGCGCCCTGAGCATGCCCTGACCAAACCCTGACCGCACCCTGACCGCAACCTGACCACACTCTGACCGCACCCTGACCGCACCCTGACCACTCCCTGACCACACTCTGACCGCACCCTGACCGCACCCTGACCACTCCCTGACCACACCCTGACCGCACCCTGACCACACCCTGACCCCCCCGACCACTCCCTGAGCGCACCCTGACCACACCCTGACCACCCCTGACCACCCCCTGACCACGCCCTGACCACACCCTGACCACACCCTGACCACACCCTGACCACCCCTGACCACTCCCTGAGCGCACCCTGACCACACCCTGACCACACCCTGACCAAACCCTGACCACCCCTGACCACTCCCTGACCACTCCCTAAATACACCCCAACTACACCCAAAATATCCTTAAAGTACCCCAAAACCACCCCTTGACCATCCCCTGACCACACCCCGTGACCCCCCAAACCACCCCCCCAAAAGCATCCCTAAATTACCCCCCAAACCCCCTTCCAAGGACCCCCAAATCCCTCCTGGGACCCCCAAATTCCACCTGGAATCCCCATGGGACCCCCATGGGACCCCCAAATCCCCCCGGAATCCCCCTGGCACCCCCCAAATCTCCCTGGGACCCCCATGGGATCCCCAAATCCCCCTGTGGCCCCCATGGGAACCCCAAATTCCCCCTGAAATCCCCCTGGGACACCCCTGGGACACCCCTTGGGACCCCCAACCCCCTCCCCACCCCCCCCAGCCCCTCACGCCCCCCACCCTGACTGTGGGGTGCAGTGGGGCGTCGGAGGGCGACGGGGGGGAGCTGCTTTTGGGGGGCATCAACGAGGGACAGTTCGAGGGACCCCTGCACTACATCCCCGTGTCCCGCAAGAGCTACTGGCAGGTGCACATGGACAGGTGAGACCCCCAAAAATCCCTCCCCCACAAAATCCCCCCCCAAAATTCCCCTCTGGATCCCCCCAACCCCCCCAGAGCCTCCCTGAATCCCCCCCAAGATCCCCCCAAATCCCTCCTGATCTCCTCCAAATCCTCCCCCCCGACCCCTCTAAATGTCCCCCAGCCCCCAAAAATGACCCCCCCTGACCCCTCTAAGTGACCCCTGGGACCCCCAACTTCTCCCCCCGTCCCTTAACTGCCCCCAAAGCCCCCCCAAACTGCCCCTGACCCCTCTAACTGCCCCCAAAGCCCCCCCAAACTGCCCCTCACCCCTCTAACTGCCCCCAAAGCCCCCCAAACTGCCCCCGACCCCTCTAACTGCCCCCAAAGCCCCCCCAAACTGCCCCCGACCCCTCTAACTGCCCCCAAAGCCCCCCCAAACTGCCCCAGACCACCCAAACTGCCCCCAAAGCCCCCCAAACTGCCCCCAAACCCCCAAACTGCCCCCGACCCCTCTAACTGCCCCCAAAGACCCCCCAAACTGCCCCTGACCCCCCAAACTGCCCCCAACCCCCCGAACTGCCCCCGACCCCTCTAACTGCCCCCCAGGCTGTCCGTGGGGGCCCCGGGGGCCGTGGGGTGCCGGGACCCCCCCCTTGTGCGCGGGGGGCTGCGAGGCCATCGTGGACACGGGGACGTCGCTGATCACCGGGCCCAGCACCGAGGTGGCCACGCTGCACCGGGCGCTGGGGGGGTCCCGCGCCATAGGGGGGCAGGTATGGACCCCCCGGGACCCCCTGGACACCTGGGGACCCTTTGGGTGGGGGATTTGGGGGTCCCTGAGTGTCCCCAGACTCCCAAGGACGCTTTGGGTGGGGAATTTGGGGGTCCCTGAGTGTCCCCGGACATACAGGGATGCTTTGGGTGGGGGATTTGGGGGTCCCTGAGTGTCCCCAGACTCCCAAGGACGCTTTGGGTGGGGAATTTGGGGGTCCCTGAGTGTCCCCGGACTCCTGAGGATGCTTTGGGTGGGGGATTTGGGGGTCCCTGAGTGTCCCTGGACTCCCGGGGATGCTTTGGGTGGGGGATTTGGGGGTCCCTGAGTGTCCCTGGACTCCCAGGGATGCTTTGGGTGGGGGATTTGGGGGTCCCTGAGTGTCCCCGGACTGCGGGGGATGCTTTGGGTGGGGGATTTGGGGGTCCCTGAGTGTCTCCGGACTCCGGGGGACGCTTTGGGTGGGGGATTTGGGGGTCCCTGAGTGTCCCTGGACTCCCAAGGACGCTTTGGGTGGGGGATTTGGGGGTCCCTGAGTGTCCCTGGCCATCTGGGGACGCTTTGGGTGGGGAATTTGGGGGTCCCTGAGTGTCCCTGGACTCCCGAGGACGCTTTGGGTGGGGGATTTGGGGGTCCCTGAGTGTCCCTGGACTCCCGAGGATGCTTTGGGTGGGGGATTTGGGGGTCCCTGAGTGTCCCCGGACATACAGGGATGCTTTGGGTGGGGGATTTGGGGGTCCCTGAGTGTCCCCGGACTCCCGGGGATGCTTTGGGTGGGGGATTTGGGGGTCCCTGAGTGTCCCCGGACTCCCGGGGATGCTTTGGGTGGGGGATTTGGGGGTCCCTGAGTGTCCCCAGACTCCCAAGGACGCTTTGGGTGGGGGATTTGGGGGTCCCTGAGTGCCCCCAGACTCCCAAGGACGCTTTGGGTGGGGGATTGGGGGGTCCCTGAGTGTCCCTGGACTCCCGAGGACGCTTTGGGTGGGGGATTTGGGGGTCCCTGAGTGTCCCTGGAATCCCGGGGATGCTTTGGGTGGGGGATTTGGGGGTCCCTGAGTGTCCCCGGACTCCCGGGGATGCTTTGGGTGGGGGATTTGGGGGTCCCTGAGTGTCTCCGGACTCCGGGGGACGCTTTGGGTGGGGGATTTGGGGGTCCCTGAGTGTCCCTGGACTCCCAAGGACGCTTTGGGTGGGGGATTTGGGGGTCCCTGAGTGTCCCTGGCCATCTGGGGACGCTTTGGGTGGGGAATTTGGGGGTCCCTGAGTGTCCCCGGACTGCGGGGGACGCTTTGGGTGGGGAATTTGGGGGTCCCTGAGTGTCCCTGGACTCCCGAGGACGCTTTGGGTGGGGGATTTGGGGGTCCCTGAGTGTTCCTGGACTCCGGGGGACGCTTTGGGTGGGGGTCTCTCCCCCACCCCAGGTCCTCACCCCCCTGTCCCCTCCCCCCAGTACCTGCTGGACTGTGACAAGGTCCCGTCTATGCCCAACGTCACCTTCGCCCTGGGGGGCAAGGACTTCACGCTCAGCCCCCAGCACTACGTGCTCCAGGTGGGACCCCCGGTGTCCCCTCCGTGTCACCCCTGTCCCCTTTCCCCTCGTGTCCCCACGTCCCCATCCCTCTCTTCGTCCCTCGCGTCCCCAAATCCCCACCCTTCCCTCGTCCCCTGTCACCCCCGTCCCGCTGTCCCCCCAGGTGTCCCAATGGGGGTCCCCCACGTGTGTCAGCGGCTTCATGGCCCTGGATGTCCCCCCACCCGCGGGACCCCTCTGGATCCTCGGGGACGTTTTCCTGGCCCGTTACTACGCCGTCTTCGACCGCGACCAGGACCGCGTGGGGCTGGCACCCAGCAAGTGACACCCGGGACACCCCCGGTGCCACCTCGGCACGGCCGCGTCCCCTTGGGGACCACCCGGACACCCACACCGAGGACCCCCGGGATGGGCTGGGTCGTCCCTGGGACCACCCAACGCTTGGGTCCCTCAAAGGACCCCCACGCTGGGGACCCTTGGGGACCCCCTGGATGCCTGGGTCCCATAAGTGCCCCCCCTCCCCCCGCTCGCTGGGTCCTTCAAGGTCCCCCATCCTGGGGACCCCTGGGACCCTTGCGGATGCCGGAGTCACCCCAGGGTCCCCTGGGTCTTGTCTGGGACCACCTGGGCCCTGCAAGTGACTCCACCCTGGATGTCGGGGCCCCTCTTTGGGGGCTCCAATAAAGCTGCTGGTTTGGGGGCTCCTGGTCCCGCCTGCTCCCTGGGGGGGAGGGGGAGGAACTCCGAGAGACTGGGACCCCTCCCCAGTCCCAGTGCATCCCAGTACTTCCCCCAGAGCAGCCCCCAGACCCCTTGGACTTTTTCCTCCCGGTGCTCCCAGTAGCCACCAGCGCCTCCCAGTTAGGGGTTTGACACGTGGGGGCACGGGCGGGGCTTCCAAGGAGTGGGCGCGGCCTCCCGGTGTGGGTGTGTCCATCCCTCAGTTCCAGCCTGCCCTCCCCTCACGGTGGGCGTGTCCCCCCGCGCCGGGATGCCGCACCCACCAACCTCTCCCCCTCCGGCTACCGCGACTATCGCGACTATCGCGGCTGTCGCCACGGCGAGCACGACAGAGCGGTGACCAACGGGAAGGCGGTGGGGGTTGGCCTCCCCTCAGCGTGGGCGTGGCCTCCCCTCAGCGGTAGCTTTCCCGCCTCGTTTGTGGGCGCGGCCTTCCCCTCACGGTGGGCGCGGCCTTCCCCTCACGGTGGGCGCGGCTTCCACAAAGGAGGGGCTTTTCCCCTCACGGTGGGCGTGTCCTTCCCCTCACGGTGAGCGCGGCTTCCACAAAGGAGGGGCTTTCCCCCTCACGGTGGGCGCGTCCTTCCCCTCACGGTGAGCGTGGCTTCCACAAAGGAGGGGCTTTCCCCCTCACGGTGAGCGTGGCTTCCACAAAGGAGGGGCTTTTCCCCTCACGGTGGGCGCGTCCTTCCCCTCACGGTGAGCGTGGCTTCCACAAAGGAGGGGCTTTTCCCCCTCACGGTGGGCGCGGCTTCCTCCAAGGCGGGCTTTTCCCCTCACGGTGGGCGCGGCTTCCACAAAGGCGGGCTTTTCCCCCTCACGATGGGCGCGTTTATCCCCTCACGGTGGGCGCGGCTTCCTCCAAGGCGGGCATTTCCCCTCACGGTGGGCGTGTCCTTCCCCTCACGGTGGGCGTGGCTTCCTCCAAGGCGGGCTTTTCCCCCTCACGGTGGGCGTGGCCTGCCCTCAGTGTGGGCGTGGCCTGCCCTCAGTGTGGGCGTGCCCCCGCCGCGCCTGCGCCTCCCGCGCCCGCCCCGCCGCGCCGGGATGCGGCACCCGCCGTCCCCTCTCCCTCCCCTCTCCCCCTCCTCCTATCGCGACTCTCGCCCCCTCCTCCTGTCGCGCCTGTCGCCATGGGCTGGCAAGCCGAGCGCGACAAAGTGGTGATCAACGTCGGCGGCGTCCGCCATGAGACCTACCGCAGCACCCTGCAGACGCTGCCCGGCACCCGCCTGGCCGGGCTGGCCGAGCCGGGCGCCGCCGCCCGCTTCGACTACGATGCCGGCGCCGGCGAGTTCTTCTTCGACCGGCACCCGGCCGTGTTCGCCTACGTGCTCAACTACTACCGCACCGGCAAGCTGCACTGCCCGGCCGACGTGTGCGGGCCGCTGTTCGAGGAGGAGCTCGCCTTCTGGGGCATCGACGAGACGGACGTGGAGGCGTGCTGCTGGATGAACTACCGGCAGCACCGCGACGCCGAGGAGGCCCTGGACAGCTTCGAGAGCCCCGAGGGGCCCGGGCCGCCCGAGCCCGCCGAGCCCAAGCGGCTGTGCCTGGAGGAGGGGCGGCCCGCCAGCTGGTGGCGGCGGTGGCGGCCGCGGCTCTGGGCGCTCTTCGAGGACCCCTACTCGTCGCGGATGGCCAGGGTGAGGGATGCCGAGGGGTCCAAGGGGGCTTGGGGGCCGTAGGATGGGGTTAGGAGGGGTTGAGGGGTGCTAGGATGGAGTTTAGGAGGGTTGGAGTGGGGGTAAAGGGGGCTCTGAGGGGGAGGAGGGGAGGGTTGAGGGGGGGGTTTTGGGGTGTGAGGGGGTTCAGGGCTTCTCTGAGGGGGTTCAGGGCGTCTCTGAGGGTGTCTTGGGGAGCTGTGAGTGGGTTTGAAGAGGTTCTGAAGGGGTTTCGAGCATCTCTGGAGGAGTCTTGAGGGGCTGGGAGGGGCGTTTAGAGGCGCTCTGGAGGGGTTTAAGGCATCTCCGAGGTGGTTCAGGGGGGCTTTGAGGAGGTTTAGGAAGGATATGGGAGCTCTGGAGGAGTTTAGGGCGTCTCTGAGGGGTCTTAGGGGACAGTGAGAGGGTTTAGGGCATTTCTGACGAGCTTTAGGGCACCCTTGAGGGGATCTTGAGGGGATGGGAGAGCGTTCAGAAGTGACTGAGGGGTTTTAGGGAGGTCCTGAGGGGAGTTTGGGGGGTTGTGAGAGGGTTTAAGGGTGTCTCAGGTGGTTTAGGACATCTCTGAGGGGGCTTTGAGGGGATTTAAGGGGTTTAGTAGGGCTGCGAGAGGGTTCAGGGGGCTCTGAGGGGAGTTAGGGGGCTTTAGGGGGTTGTGAGGGGGGTTAAAGGGGCTCTGGGGGGGGTTTAGGGCGTCTCTGAGGGGATTTGGGGGTGTCTGAGGAGGGTTAGGAGGGCTCTGAAGGAGTCTTGGGGGGACTGTGAGAGGATTTAAGGCATCTCCGAGGGGTTTTGGGGGGCTCTGAGGGGGATTGGGGGGTTTAGGAGGTCTCTAGATGGGTTATGGGGGGCTCTGAAGGAGTTGGGAGGGATGTGAAGGGGTCTGCGAGGGGGTTTGGGGCTTTTCTGAGGGGGCTTTGGGGGACTGAGATTTAAGATACCTCTGAGGGGGATTAGGGGGGATGTGAGGGGGATTAAGGGGGTTAGGGCAACTCTAGAGGGGTTTTAGGGGGAGTTTGGAGGGGGCTTAAAGGGAACTAGAGGGGTTTAGGGCATTTCTGAAGGGGGTTAGGAGGGATGTGAGGGAGTTTAGGGCGTCTCTGAAGGGGTTTAGGAAGGCTGGGGGAGCTCTGGAGGTGTTTGGGGCACTTCTGAGGGGGTCTTGGGGGGCTCTGAGGGGTTTGGGGCATCTCTGAGTGGGTTTAGAGGGACTCTGCAAGGAGGCCAGGAGGTGTCTGAGGGGGATTAGGGGGGCTCTGAGAAGGTTTGGGACGTTCCAGAGGGGAGTCAGGGCTGTCTGAGGGAGTTCAGGACATCCCTGAGGGAGTTTAGGGGGTGTTAAAGTGCTTTTGGAGGGGACAGGGGGGGTTTCTGAAGGGGTTAGAGGGATGTGAGGGGATTAAAGGGGGTCTGCAAGGGGGTTTAGGGCATTTCTGAGGGGGTCCTGGGGGGCTCTGAGGGGGTTTAGGGCATCTCCGGGGGGATTTAAGGGGTCTCTGAGGGGGTTGAGGGGGTCTCTGAGGGGGTTTAGGGCATCTGCGAGGGGATCTTGGGGGTCTGGGGGGGGATTGAGTGCTGTCTGAGGGGGTTTAGGGGGACTCTGGCCGGGTTTAGGGGGTGTCTGAAGGGTTTTAGGGCATCTTTGAGGGGGTCGAGGGGGGTTTAGGGGGTCTCTGAGGGGGTTTAGGGGTGTCTGAAGGGGTTTGGGGGGGTCTGTGAGGAGGTTTGGGGGTCTCTGAGAGGGTCTTTGGGGTCTGTGAGGGACTTTAGGGGTCTCTCGAGGAGGTTTAGGGGCCCTGAGGGAGCTCTGGGGGGGCTCTGGGATGATCAGAGCCTCTGAGGGGTCTTGGGGGGCCCTGAGCTGATTTGGGGGGGGGGGGAGGGGGCTTTGAGGGTACTCGGGGGAGCTCCGAGGGGGCTCAGGGGGTCTCTGAGCGGCCGGGGGGGGGGTCGGGAACACTGCAGGGCTGTTTGGGGGGGAGGGGGGGGGCACAGGGGACACTGCGGGGACCCTGAGGGGACTTTAGGGGGTGGCTCTGAGGGGACAGCGCGGGGGGGGGCAGGGGGGGTGCTGGGGGGACACGGGGATGCGGGGGGGGCCCCGCTCGGCCGTTCGTGTCCCCCAGTGTCCCCAGCGCCCCCCCCGATGTCCCCGGTGTCCCCCCGCCCCCCCCCCCCCCCGCAGCCGCTGGCCCCGATCCTGCCGCAGCGGGGCCGGAGGGGGAGGGGGGGGGGAGCGGGACCGCACTGCGGTGCCCCCTCCCCCCCCCCGGCCTGTCCTACATCCCCTCCCCCCCCCCCCAGGGGCCCCCCTCCCTCCATTGTCGTCCCCCCCCCCTCCCCCATGCGTGGCCTAAATCGCCCCCCCCCACTCCGTGTCCCCAAACCCCCCCCCCCCCCCCCCCCAGCCTGGCCTACATCCCCTCGCCGTCCCTCGTGTCCCCCCCAAACCCCCCCACCTGGCCTAGATCCCCCCCTCCGTGTCCCCTGGGTCCCCCTCAATGGCCCCAAATATCTCCCCCCACCCCCCCCATGGCCTAAATATTGCCCTGCCCCCCCCCCCCCGTGTCCCCAAAACCCCCCCGTGTCCCCAAACCCCCCCGTGTCCCCAAACCCCCCCCCGTGTCCCCAGGGCTCCATCACCGTGTGCTCCCCCCACCCCCCCGTGCACCCCCCATGTCCCCAACCCTCTCTGTCCCCCCCCCAAGTGTCCCCCCCATGTCCCTGTGCCCCCCCCCCCATGTCCCACCTCCCTCGTTATGGGGGGAGGGGTCAGTGATTGGGGGGGGATCAATCTGGGGGTTTGGGGGGGAGGGGTCAGGAGCCTTCACCCCTGGGTGTCCCCCCGTGATTATTTGGGGGTTCAGCGTAATTTTGGGGGGTGGGTGTCAGAAAATGGGACACTTGCCCCTCCCCCCCATTATTCTGTGGGGTTTCAGTGTTGGGGGGGGGGCTCAGGAGCTTGGAAATTTGGGGGTGTCCCCCATCCCCCCCCATTATTCTATAGGGGTTCAGTGTTTGGGGGTCCCCCATAAATCTGGGAGTTGGGACCAGGACACCCCCTGTGAATATTTGGGGGTGTCAGTCAGACAGATGAGCCCCCCCGGGAATATTTGGGGGTGTCAGTCAGACAAATGAGCCCCCCGTGAATATTTGGGGGTCAATCAATGATTTGGGGGGTGTCAGTCAAACAGATGAGCCCCCCATGAATATTTGGGGGTCAATCAATGATTTGGGGGGTGTCAGTCAAACAGATGAGCCCCCCATGAATATTTGGGGGTGTCAGTCAATGATTTGGGGGGTGTCAGAGTCAAACAGATGAGCCCCCCATGAACATTTGGGGGTGTCAATCAGACAGATGAGCCCCTCTGTGAATATTTGGGGGTCAATCAATGATTTGGGGGGTGTCAGAGTCAAACAGATGAGCCCCCCGTGAATATTTGGGGGTCAGTCAATGATTTGGGGGGTGTCAGTCAGACCGATGAGCCCCCCCATGAACATTTGGGGGTGTCAGTCAGACAAATGAGCCCCTCTGTGAATATTTGGGGGTCAGTCAATGATTGGGGGGGTGTCAGTCAAACAGATGAGCCCCCCCATGAACATTTGGGGGTGTCAGTGGTTGGGGGAGGGTCGGAAATGGGGGCTCCTGGGTCCCGCCATCCCTCTGGGGGTTCAGGGCTCTGGTGGGGAGGGGGCTCTCAGGACCCCCAGACCCCATTCCCTTACCCAGGGGGGGGCTTTTGGGGTCTCAGCACCCACCCCTGACCTCTCCCCCCCCCCCCCCCATCACCCCCCCAGTACGTGGCCTTCGCCTCGCTCTTCTTCATCCTCATCTCCATCACCACCTTCTGCCTGGAGACGCACGAGGCCTTCAACCGCGTCATCAACAAGACGGAGACGGTGACCACGGGCAACGAGACGGGCACGCAGGTGGCCGTGGAGGTGGAGACCGAGCCCTTCCTCACCTACGTGGAGGGGCTGTGCGTGGTGTGGTTCACCTTCGAGTTCCTCATGCGCGTCAGCTTCTGCCCGGACAAGCGCGACTTCATCAAGAGCAGCCTCAACATCATCGACTTCGTGGCCATCTTGCCCTTCTACCTCGAGGTGGGGCTGCGGGGTTTGTCCTCCAAGGCGGCCAAGGACGTGCTGGGCTTCCTGCGGGTCGTGCGCTTCGTGCGCATCCTGCGCATCTTCAAGCTGACGCGGCACTTCGTGGGGCTGCGCGTGCTGGGCCACACGCTGCGCGCCAGCACCAACGAGTTCCTGCTGCTCGTCATCTTCCTCGCCCTGGGCGTGCTCATCTTCGCCACCATGATCTACTACGCCGAGCGCATCGGCGCCGACCCCGACGACGTCACCGGCAGCCGCCACACCTACTTCAAGAACATCCCCATCGGCTTCTGGTGGGCCGTGGTCACCATGACCACGCTGGGCTACGGGGACATGTACCCCATGACGTGGTCGGGCATGTTGGTGGGCGCCCTGTGCGCCCTGGCCGGGGTGCTGACCATCGCCATGCCCGTGCCCGTCATCGTCAACAACTTCGGCATGTACTACTCGCTGGCCATGGCCAAGCAGAAGTTGCCCAAGAAGAAGAACAAACACATCCCCAGGCCCCCCCAGCCCGGCTCGCCCGGCTACGGCTCGCCGGGCTCCGGCCCCAACGCCCCCGGCAGCCCCCGCGCCGCCCGCCGGCCCCCGGCCTGTCCGCTGGCCCAGGAGGAGGTGGTGGAGATCAACCGGGCCGGTGAGTGGCACCTCGGACTGCGGGGGTTTTGGGGGGGTCTTGGTAGAGTTTGGAGGGGGTTTGGGCTGGGTTTTGGGGGTCTTGGTAGAGTTTGGAGGGGTTTGGGGTGAGTTTAGGGGGTTTTGGTAGAGTTTGGAGGGGTTTCGGGTGGGTTTTGGGGGTTTGGGGTGGGTTTTGGTAGAGTTTGGATGGGTTTGGGGTGGGTTTAGGGGGTTTTAGGGGGTTTTGGTAGAGTTTGGAGGGGGTTTGGGGTTGGTTTAAGGGGTTTGGGTAGAGTTTGGAGGGCGCTTGGGGTGGGTTTAGGGGCTTTTGGTAGAGTTTGGACAGGTTTGGGTTGGGTTTAGGAGGTTTTGGTAGAGTTTGGAGGGGTTTGGGGTGGGTTTAGGGGGTTTTGGTAGGGTTTGGAGGGGGTTGGGGTGGGTTTTGGGGGTCTTGGTAGAGTTTGGAGGGGTTTGGGGTGGGTTTAGGGGGTTTTGGGGCATCTTGGTAGAGTTTGGAGGGGTTTGGGGGAGTTTAGGGGAAGTTTGGGGTGAGTTTAGTGGGTTTTAGTGCATTTTGGTAGAGCTTGGAGGGGTTTGGGGTGGGTTTTGGGGGGTCTTGGTAGAGTTTGGAGGGGGTTTGGGGTGGGTTTTGGGGGTCTTGGTAAAGTTTGGAGGGGTTTGGGGTGGGTTTTGGGGGTCTTGGTAAAGTTTGGAGGGGTTTGGGGTGAGTTTAGGGGGTTTTGGTAGAGTTTGGAGGGGTTTGGGGTGGGTTTAGGGGGTTTTGGTAGAGTTTGGAGGGGTTTGGGGTGGGTTTAGGGGGTTTTAGGGAGTTTTGGTAGAGTTTGGAGGGGTTTGGGGTCGATTTAGGGGGTTTTGGGGCATCTTGATCGAGTTTGGAGGGGGTTTGGGGTGGGTTTAGGGGGTTTTGGTAGAGTTAGGAGGGGTTTGGGGTGGGTTTAGGGGGTTTTAGTGGGGGTTGGTAGAGTTTGGAGGGGTTTGGGGGAGTTTAGGGGAAGTTTGGGGTGAGTTTAGTGGGTTTTAGTGCATTTTGGTAGAGGTTGGGTGTGTTTGGGGTGGGTTTAGGCATTTTTGGGGGGTTTTGGTTGAGTTTGGAGGGGTTTGGAGTGGGTTTAGGGGGTTTTAGGGGGGGTTGGTAGAGTTTGGAGGGGTTTGGGGTGAGTTTAGGGGGTTTTAGGGGGGGTTGGTAGAGTTTGGATGGGTTTGGGGTGGATTTAGGGGGTTTTGGGGCATCTTGATAGAGTTTGGAGGGGGTTTGGGGTGGGTTTAGGGGGTTTTGGTAGAGTTTGGATGGGTTTGGGGTGGGTTTAGGGGGTTTAGGGGGGGTCTTGGTAGAGTTTGGAGGGGTTTGGGGTGAGTTTTGGGGAAGTTTGGGGTGGGTTTAGGGGATTTTAGCGGGGGTTGGTAGAGTTTTGGGGGGGGTTTGGGGTGAGTTTTGGGGAAGTTTGGGGTGAGTTTAGTAGGTTTTGGGGGGGTCTTGGTAGAGTTTGGAGGGGTTTGGGGTGAGTTTAAGGGGTTTTGGGGGGTTTTGGTAGAGTTTGGAGGGGTTTGGGTTGGGTTTAGGGGGTTTTGGTAGAGTTTGGAGAGGTTTGGGATTGGTTTAGGGGGTTTTAGTGGGGGTTGGTAGAGTTAGGAGGGGTTTGGGGAAGTTTAGGGGGTTTAGGGGGTCTTGGTAGAGTTTGGGGTGGGTTTAGGGGTTTTTAGGGGGGGTTGGTAGAGGTTGGATGGGGTTTGGGTGGTTTTAGTGAGTTTTAGGTGGTCTTGGTAGAGTTTGGATGGGTTTGGGGTGAGTTGAGGGGAAGTTTGGGGTGAGTTTAGTGGGTTTTAGAGGGTCTTGGTAGAGTTTGGAGGCGTTTGGGGAAGTTTTGGAGGGGTTTGGGGTGAGTTTAGTGGATTTTTGGGGATCTTGGTGGAGTTTGGGGGGGGTTTTGGGGACGTTTGGTGGATTTTAAGGGGTTTTGGTAGAGTTGGGGAGGAAGTTTTAGTGGGTTTGGGGGCATTTCTGGGCAGTTTGAGGGAGGTTTGGTGGATTTTTCTGGGTTATTTTGGTGGATTTGGGGGCAAGCTTGGTGTATCTGAGGGGCTGGAGTAGATTTTGGGGAGAGTTTTGGTGGATTTTGGGAGGGAATTCAGATTTGAGGAGAGTTCGGTGATTTTGGGGGGAGTATTTTGGGGGAGTTTCAAGCATTTTGGAGGGACTTTGCAGATTGGGGAGGGGAGGATTTTGGGGGCGCTTTTGGCGATTTGAGGTGGGTTTGGAGAGCGGCTTTTGCGGGGAATTCGCTGCATTTCGGGGTGAATTCGGGGAGGATCGCTGTATTTTGGGGGTGTTCCGCTGAGCCAGCGGAGATTTCGAAGGCACTTTGGCAATAATTTGGGGAGACTTCGGCAGATTTCGCTGGGGGTTTGGACCATTTTTGGGGCCGAGTTCGGAATATTTGCAGCACGCTTCCGACCCGCTTCGCCTCCTTTTAGCGGGGGGGGGCACTTTGGGGCTACTTTAGGCCCAGTTTAACACATTCAGGGCACCGTTGGGGCTACTGGGGGGGGGGGGTTCCCAGCCCAACGCCGGTGCCCCCCTCCCGGCAGAGTCGCGCCCCAACGGCGAGGCGGGCCGGGCGGCGCTGGCGCAGGAGGACTGTCCCCCCATCGACCAGCCCCTGTCCCCCGAGGAGCGCGCCGGGGGCCCCCCGAGCGCCAACGCCGGGCCCGGGGGGGGCCGCGAGCGCTGCGGCCGCGACAGGGCCTGCTTCCTGCTGGGGCCCGACTACGCGCCCCCCCCCGAGGGGCCCCTGCGCAAAGGTGGGTGCTGGGACCCCTCCCCGGGGGTCCCCAAATGTTTTTTTTTTTTTTTTTTTTTTTTTTTTTTTTTTTTTTTTTTTTCCTTCCCCACACCCCCACCCCGTTTTCTCTCCTGCATGTCCCTCCCAGTGCCGGCCCTCCCCTGAACTGGGTGAACTGGGGCGGGGGAGCTTGCGCAGACCCCCCGGCGCTGGGGGGCTCTGGGTGCCCCTTGCACACGCGCGTGCAAGGGGCGGGGCTGGCTGGGGGGGGGGCGGGGGCTGCGGCCGTGCGAAGGGGGGCCCAGGGGGTTCCCGCACTCGTGTGAGGGTCCCCGTCCCCATCAGGGGGGTCCCCGTCCCCATGAGGGGGTCCCCACACTCGTGTGAGGGTCCCTGTCCCCATGAGAGGGTCCCCATCCCCATCAGGGGGTCCCTGTCCCCATGAGGGGGTCCCCATCCCCACAGGAGGGTCCCTGTCCCCATGAGGGGGTCCCTGTCCCCACAGAAGGGTCCCCATCCCCATCAGGGGTTCCCCATCCCCAGGAGGGCATCCCTGTCCCCATGTGAGGGTCCCTGTCCCCATGTGAGGGTCCCTGTCCCCACAGAAGGGTCCCCATCCCCATCAGGGGGTCGCCATCCCCATGAGAAGGTCCCTGTCCCCACAGGAGGGTCCCTGTCCCCGTGTGAGGGTCCCTGTCCCCATCAGGGGGTCCCCATCCCCACAGAAGGGTCCCTGTCCCCATGAGAGAGTCCCTGTCCCCACAGGAGGGTCCCTGTCCCCACAGAGGGTCCCCGTCCGCATGAGAGTCCCTGTCCCCACAGAAGGGTCCCCATCCCCATCAGGGCGTCCCTGTCCCCATGTGAGGGTCCCTGTCCCCACAGAAGGGTCCCCATCCCCACAGGAGGGTCCCTGTCCCCACAGAAGGGTTCCCATCCCCATCAGGGGGTCGCCATCCCCATGAGAAGGTCCCTGTCCCCACAGGAGGGTCCTTGTCCCCGTGTGAGGGTCCCTGTCCCCATGAGGGGGTCCCCATCCCCACAGAAGTGTCCCTGTCCCCATGAGGGGGTCCCCATCCCCATGAGGGGGTCTCTGTCCCCACAGAAGGGTCCCCATCCCCATCAGGGGGTCCTTGTCCCCATGAGAGGGTCCCTGTCCCTATCAGGGGGTCCCTGTCCCACAGGAGGGTCCCTGTCCCCATGAAAAGGTCCCCGTCCCCACAGGAGGGTCCCTGTCCCTACAGAAGGGTCCCCATCCCCATGAGAGGGTCCCCATCCCCATCAGGGCGTCCCTGTCCCCACAGAGGGTCCCCATCCCTATAGTGGGGGGTCCCTGTCCCCACAGTGGGGTCTCCATCCCCATAATGGGATCCCCATCCCTCCAGAGGTGGTCCCCAGCCCCACAGGGGGGTCCCCGTCCCCATCAGGGGGTCCCTGGCCCGGGGTGACCCCTCCCCTCTCCCCTTTCGTCCCCAGCGCTCGTCACCGCCTGAGACCCCCGACGGCGCCGCAGGTCAGCCGGGAGGGGGCGCCCTCACCCTGGCCACGCCCCCGCTCATAGCCCCGCCCCCCGCGCGTCTGGCCACGCCCACTTCGCACAGCTGCGCATGCGCAATCCCCGCCCCCGCTCCGCGGAGCTGCTTCGGTGGGGGGGGGAGGGGCACCCGGGAACCCCCCCAAAATCACCTGGAACCCCCCCCAAACCACCCGGGAACCCCCCCAAAATCACCTGGAACCCCCCCCCAAAAATACTGGGAACCCCCAAAAACACCCGGAACCCCCAAAAACCACCCGGGAATCCGCCCAAAATCCCCTGGAACCCCCCCCAAAAAATACTGGGAACCCCCAAAAACCACCCGGGAACCCGCCCCAAATCACCTGGAATCCCCCAAACCACCCGGGAAGCCCCCCAAAAGTACCCGGAACCCCCAAAACCACCCGGGAACCCCCAAAAAAACACCCGGGAACCCTCCAGAAACCACCCGGGAACCCCCAAAATCACCCGGGAACCCCCAAAAAACACTGGGAACCCCCAAAAACCACCTGGGAACCCCCGAAAACCACCCGGGAGCCCCCAAAATCACCGGGGAATCCCCAAAACACACTCGGAACCCCCAAAAACACCCGGAATCCCCCAAAAACCACTCGGAACCCCAAAAATCACCCGGGAACCCCCCAAAAACCACCCGGAACCCCCCAAAACCCCCCGGAATCCCCCTAAACCACCCAGAATCCCCCAAAAACCACCCGGAACCCCCAAATAACACCCGGAAACCCCAGAAAACCACCCGGGAACCCCCCCAAAAACCCCCCTGGAACCCCCTAAAATCACTCAGAACCCCCCAAAACCACCCAGGAACCCCCAAAAACCACCTGGGAACCCCCAAAATCACCCGGGAACCCCCCAAAAACTGCCTGGGACCCCCCAAAATCACCTGGGAACCCCCAAAAACCGCCTGGGAACCCCCAAAATCACCCGGGAACCCCCAAAAACCGCCTGGGAACCCCCAAAATCACCCGGGAATCCCCCATAAACCGCCTGGGAACCCCCAAAATCACCCAGGAACCCCCAAAAACCACCTGGGAGCCCTCCCGGCTTTTTTGGGGTGCTCCTGCCCCCCCCCTCCCCCAGCTTGGCTGCCCAAAAAACTCCCCCCCCTCCCCCCCCCAGCCTCCTCAGTACCCCCTGGGGGGTCCCAAATTTCTTAGGGGGGGGGACCCCCAATTTTGGGGAGGGATCCCCAACTCCGTGGGGGGGGCCCCCACATTTTTAGGAGGGTCCTAAACTGGAGCTCCCTCCCCCCCCCTTCTATCTCTTAAGGGGGTCCCCAACTTTTGGGGGTGTCCCAAATCTGAGGGGGGGGTCCCCAAATCCCTTTGGGGTGAGGTTCCAGCTCCTGGCAGGTCCCCAAATCCTGGGGGGGGGCTGGGGGGGAAGGGGTCCCAACTCTTGAGGGGTCCCCAATTTTCGGGGGGGGGGGAGAGGGTCCTAAACCCCTTGGGGGGGGAGGGGGTCGCCCATTACCTGGGGGGGCCCCAAATTTTTGGAGGGGCTCTTTCATATTTTGGGGAGGGGGGTCCCACATCCCACGGTGGGGGGGGGCTCCCCATTTTGGTGGGGGGGGTTGGAGAGGGGTGGGGTAGGGGGGAAACAAAAGGAGGGGGGCTGAGAGGATTTTGGGGGGTTCATGAGGGGGTTTTTGGGGGGTTCATGAGGGGGTTTTTTGGGGGGTTCATGACGGGATTTTTGGGGGGTCCATGAGAGGGTTTTTGGGGGGTCCATGAGGGGGTTTTTTGGGGGGTCCATGAGGGGGTTTTTGTGGGGTCCATGAGGGGGTTTTTTGGGGGGTTCATGAGGGGATTTTTGGGGGGTTCATGAGGGGGTTTTGGGGTCCTGACACCCCCTCTCCCCCCTTTTTGTCTCCCCCAAAGGCTACGAGAAGTCCCGGAGCCTCAACAGCATCACGGGGGTGCGGGTGGCCCCCGCCGCCCCCCCCTTCAGCTCCCCCAGCCCCCCCCGGCGCCCCCGCTCCCCCATCCCCTCCATCCTCTGAGGGGGGGGAGGGGGGAAACCCCTCCCCTCCCCCCCCCTCCCCGCACCCCCCTTTTCTTGCCCCCCCTCCCCCCTCCCCCACCCCGCTGTGGGATTCGGGCAGAAAAAGGGGAGAAACGGGAAAAACTCATCAGTGGCAATGGGGGGAGGGGGCACCCCGGCGTGGGGGGGGTGGCTGTGGGGACACCCCAGCCCCCACCCGAGGGACTGGAGCCCCCCCTAAAGGGAGGGGTGTCCCCCTAAAAGACTGTGAAAGGGGGTGACCAGGGGACCCCCCGCCCCGGTGTCACCCCAAAGGCTGCACTGCACTTTCTGGACTGGGTGTCCCCCTCTAACTTGGGGTCCCTCCAGCCCCACCCCTATTTTGGGGGGAGGGGGTTGGGTGTCCCTGTCGTGTCCCCTTCCCACCCCGTGTGTGTGTCCCCCCCCCCCCCGCCCGCCATAATCACTCAGGACTTGGGGAGCCCCCCCCGAAAATCGTGTCAGGCCCCCCCCCCGTTGTGTCTCCCCTGTGTGTCTGTGTGTCCCCCCCATCTGTGTCCCCCCGTCTGTGTCCCCTCTGTTCCCTCTCCGGGGCTCCCCACACCCCCCCAAGCAATAACTGGAGCCGCCGGACACGCCGATGGCGGGGGGACGACGGCGGAGGGAGGGCCCCGCCCGGGTGTCCCCTCTGTCCCCCCATGGTGGCACCGTCACCCCAAAAGAGGGGGGAGAGGGGGGGAAACCAGCCCCACTGCGAGCCCAGGCTGCGTTGCCGTGGTAACAGGACTAGGCCTGGGTGCTCACTGCAGGGCAGGCTGCGTTTCTATGGTAACGAGACTAGGCCTGAGCGCTACTGTGAGGCCAGGCTGCGTTTCCATGGTAACAGGACTAGGCCTAGGTGCTCACTGCAGGGCAGGCTGCGTTTCTATGGTAACAAGACTAGGCCTGAGCGCTACTGTGAGGCCAGGCTGCGTTGCCGTGGTAACAGGACTAGGCCTGGGTGCTCACTGCAGGGCAGGCTGCGTTTCTATGGTAACGAGACTAGGCCTGAGCGCTACTGTGAGGCCAGGCTGCGTTTCCATGGTAACAGGACTAGGCCTAGGTGCTCACTGCAGGCCAGGCTGCGTTTCTATGGTAACGAGACTAGGCCTGAGCGCTACTGTGAGGCCAGGCTGCGTTGCCATGGTAACAGCACTAGGCCTGGGTGCTCACTGCAGGGCAGGCTGCGTTTCTATGGTAACGAGACTAGGCCTGAGCGCTACTGTGAGGCCAGGCTGCGTTGCCGTGGTAACAGGACTAGGCTAAGGCTGCCCTTTGTTTCCATGGTAACAGGGCTAGGCCTGAGCTCTACTGTGAGGCCAGGCTGTGTTTCCATGGTAACAGGACTAGGCCTGGGTGCTCACTGCAGGGCAGGCTGCGTTTCTATGGTAACAAGACTAGGCTAAGGCTGCCCTGTGTTTCCATGGTAACAGGTCTAGGCCAAGCCTTCACTGCAAGGCCAGGTTGTGTTTCCATGGTAACGAGATCAAACCAGAGTCCTCACTACAATGCTAGGCTGAGTTTCCATGGTAATGGGACTAGGCCAAACCCTCACTGTGGGATCAGGCTGCATTTCCTTGGTAACTGGACTAGGCCTGAGCAGTATTCTGAAGCCAGGCTGCGTTTCCATGGTAACAGGACAAGGCCTGAGCCCTCCTGTGAGATCAGGCTGTTTCCATGGTAACGGGAGTAGGCCAGGCTGTGTTTCCATGGCAATGGGGCTAGGCCTGAGCTCTAATGTGAGGCCAGGCTGTGTTTCCATGGTAACAGGAGCAGGCCTGAGCTCTAATGTGAGGCCAGGCTGTGTTTCCATGGTAATGGAAGTAGGCCTGAGTCCTCATTAAAAGGCCAGGCAGTGTTTCCATGGTAACAGGAGCAGGCCTGAGCCCTCACTGCGAGAACAGGCTGTGTTTCCATGGTAACAGGAGCAGGCCTGAGCCCTCACTGCGAGATCAGGCTGCGTTTCCGTGGTAACAGGAGCAGGCCTGAGCCCTCACTGCGAGAACAGGCTGCGTTTCCATGGTAACCGGACTAGGCCAGAGCCCCCAAAACAGGTCTTGCCCCTTTTGGGGGGGGCCGGGACCCCCCCAAACCTGTTCTCCCCCCCGGGGGGGTCCCTGGGGGCGGCAGTTTGGGGGTGGGGCCCCCCTCGGCGCCCCACCCCCGACCAGCATGTCTGCATGTCCGACCCGCCGGTATTTATTGTTATATGCAAAAAAAACCACCCCAAACTCCCCTGAACCAACCCAAACCCCCCCCCTCCCCCTCCCCCCCCCGGGGGCCCCATCGATCGGGGTCCCCCCCTCCCCCCGCCCCGTGCGATGCAGCCGCGGGCTGGGGGTGCCCCCGCCCCATCCCCCCCCCTCCCCGGCGCGGCGGGAGCCTTATGCAATGACTCCTATGCAAATGAGATGCTAATGAGGACTAATTGCTCCCTGGCCGCTCCCTTCCCCCCCCCCCCCCAATTCGCTGCATGTTTGGGGGGGGGCCCCGTCGCCTCGTGCTTTTTGGGGGGGAGGGTCTCCAGCCCCTCCCCCCCCGGGCTGCGCTGTAACGAGCTCCCCCCTTTAATTACTATTTATTAACACCTCATGAATATTCATGACCCCCCCTCCCTCCCCTGGGACCGGTGCAATCCCCCGTCCCCCCCCCTTGTCTCCGGGGTTGTTTTTTGGGGGGGGGAGGGGGGAGTGCCCCCCCATTTTGGGGGGGGGTCTCTGACTCAGGAAGGGGGGGGGAGGGGCTGTGCCAAACGGGGGGGCCCCCCGGGGGGTGGGGGAGGGGCGGGGGCCCCGCGGGGGGAGGTGGGGGAGGGGCTGGGGGGGGAGGGGCTCAGAGCTATTTTTTCACGCGGGGAATTGAACGGCCGCGAAATAAAAAGTGACCAAAAAAAGGCGGAAATGACCTTAAAATGGGGAGGGGGGGAGGGGGTTGGATTTGGTGGGGGGAGGGTCCCCAGTGCGCGGCACCTCCGTGTCCCCTCCCCCCCCCCCCCCCCCAAGCGTCACCCCGGGGGTCCCCGCGGGGCTGCCCGAGGCCGCGGCTGGAGCAGGAATAGAAAAGCGCTTTATTGGGAAGGGAAGGGCCGAGCTGGGGACACGGGGGGACATTGGGGGGACATGGGGGGTGACAGGGACATGGGGGGACATGGGGACATGGGGGACATGGGGGGACATGGGGGGCGATGGGGACATGGGGGGACATGGGGGGTGACAGGGACATGGGGGGACATTGGGGGGACATGGGGGGACATTGGGGACATTGCGGGACATTGGGGAACATTGGGGACATTGGGGACATTGGGGACACGGGGGACACGGGGGGCGATGGGGGGGACGGGGGGGACATGGGGGGTGACAGGGACATGGGGCCATGAGGGGTAACAGAGGGTGATGGGGACATGGGGGTGTGACGGGGACATGGGGGGACATGGGGACATGGGGGGTGACAGGGACATGGGGCCATGAGGGGTGACGGGGGGTGATGGGGACATGGGGGGACACAGGGACATGAGGGGTTACGGGGACACCGGGGGTGACGGGGACATGGGGGGACACCGGGACCTGGGGGACATGGGAGGGGTGACAGGGACATGGGGGGACATCGGGGACATGGGGGGACACGGGGGGTGACAGGGACATGGGGGCATGAGGGGTGACAGGAGGGTGACGGGGACATGGGGGACACCGGGACATGGGGGGTGACAGGGACACGGGGACATGGGGGGACACGGGGACATCTGTGGGGACAGGAGGCTGACTGGGCTGATGGGGACAAGGGGGGGTGACAGAGGGGCCACAGGGCCATGGGGGGCCACGGGGACATTGGGGGGGGTCACAGGGACATCGGGGGGGGTGACAAGGACATGGGGGACACGGGTGGGGGGACACGGGGCCCGTGGGGCGGCCCCGCGATCACAGTCGCGGTGTGGCGATGTCACGGTGCCGCGGTGTCACCGTCACTCACAGTTTCGTCTCCCCCCTCCCCCCTCCCGTTAATTAATTAATTGGTTAATTAAAAACGTCATCAGCAGCGCGGGGCGGGGGAGGGGCGGCCACCCCCGGGGGGGGGGGGGACACGGGGACAGCGGATGGTGCCAGCCCATCCCCCACGGCGCGGGTGGGGGGACAGGAGTGTCCCCAGCGCGCTGTCACCCCCCGGGGCGGGGGGGGAGGGGACGCCGTGGTGTCCTCCGGGGGCTGGGGGGGGTCACAGTGTCACCCTCGGGGACCGGGCGTGGCCTCCGTGGCGGTGGGGTGGTCACCCGTGGGGACGTGGGGTCACCCCTGGGGACGGGCGGTGGTGTCACCCACGGGGGTCACAGTGCCACCTGTGGGGACGTGGTGTCACCCACAGGGACGTGGGGTCACCTGTGGGGTCACAGTGTCACCCACAGGGTCACAGTGTCACCCACAGGGACGTGGGGTCACCTGTGGGGTCACAGTGTCACCCACAGGGTCACAGTGTCACCCATAGGGTCACAGTGTCACCCACAGGGACATGGGGTCACCCACAGGGTCACAGTGTCACCCACAGGGACGTGGGGTCACCCACAGGGTCACAGTGTCACCCATAGGGTCACAGTGTCACCCACAGGGACGTGGGGTCACCCACAGGGTCACAGTGTCACCCACAGGGACATGGGGTCACTCGTGGGGGCACAGTGTCACCCACAGGGACATGGGGTCACTCGTGGGGGCACAGTGTCACCCATAGGGTCACAGTGTCACCCACAGGGACGTGGGGTCACTCGTGGGGACAGGCATTGATCGGTGTCACCCACGGGGTCACAGTGTCACCCACAGGGACAGGGACACCCAGAGTTGTCCCCCGGGGCCGTGTTGGTGGCCGTGGTGTCACCCTTGGGGACGGGGTGACGCAGGTCGTGTCCGTGGTGGCACTTCAGGGACGAGGGGACAAAACATCCTCAGGGGGACCTGTCCTTGCACCGTGACACCGCGGGGAGTGACCTCATCCTTGTCACCCACCACGAGTGCCACCTCAGGTGCCACCGAGCTGTCCTTGGCCTCGCCGGTGTCACCTCGTGGGCCACAAGGACCATGTGGTCAGGGTTGTCACTCCGAGGGCCACAGGCACCTGTCCTTGTCCTCGCTGCTGTCACCTCAGGGGGACCCGTCCGTGTTTTTGTCATCCTTGTCCCCAGCGTCACCGCCAGTGCCACCGTGGGTGCCTCAGGGACACGTCCTTGTCACCGCCAGTGCCACCGTGGGTGCCTCAGGGACAGGTCCTTGTCACTGCCAGTGCCACCGTGGGTGCCTCAGGGACACGTGGGTGCCTCAGGGACACGTTCTTGTCACCACCAGTGTCACCGTGGGTGCCTCAGGGACACGTCCTCGTCACCGCTAGTGCCACCGTGGGTGCCTCAGGGACACCTCCTCATCCTCACTGTCACCGTGGGTGCCTCAGGGACACGTCCTCATCCTCGCTGTCACCCCAGCTGCCACCGGAGCCGGCCTCGTCCTCGCCGGTGTCACCGTGAGTGCCACGAGTCCTCCTCGGTGCCACTTCACGGGACCCGTCCTTGTCCTCCCTGGCCTTGCCAGCGTCACCCAGGTGACATCGTCCTCCTCCTCATCCTCCTCCTCCTCCTCATCCTCCTCCTCCTCCTCCTCGTCCCCGGTGTCACCGCTCGGGCCACAGGGACCCCTCCGTGTCCTCGTCCCGGTCACCGCGGCTGCCACAGGGACCTGTCCTCGTTGTCACCTCAGGTGCCACCCACCCGTCCTTGTCCTCGCCTCAGGAGCTGGGGGGGGCCCCTCCGTGTCCTCGCTGTCGCCGCGGGGGCCACCAGCCCCCCCCAACCCAGCGGTGCCACCCGGGGGTGTCCCGGGGGTGTCCCGGGGGTGTCCCCGGGGTGTCCCGGGGGTGTCCCGGGGGTGTCCCCTCTGTCCCCCCCCCCCCCCCGGTCATACCTCGGACTCGAGGCTGGAGAAGTGGGCGGAGCCTCTGCGCGCCCCCAGCGGCTCCGCCCCCCCGCGGCCCCCCCCGCAGCTGTGGTGGGGGGGGCGGGGGAGGGGATGGGGGTCCCCGGTGGGGGTGGGGGGGTCCCCAGAGCCCCCCCCAGAGCCCCCCCCAGGCCGCCGCCGCCGCCGCCCCCCCGCCCCCCCAGGCGCTCAGGTCCTCGAGGCTGCGCGAGGCCGGGGGGGGGCGGCGCGCGCAGGGGGGGCCGTGCCGGCGGGGAGGGGGGGGGCGCGCCCCAAAAGCCGCCCCAGGGGCCCCCCCCCCGGCGGCCAGTAGCCCCAGCGGGGCCCCCCCGGCACGTCCCAGTCGCGGAGCCGCTCGGCCGAGCAGCTGCGGCAGCGGGGGGGCAGCGGGGGGGGGCGCGTAGTGCGGGGGGGGGCGCGGCCCCCAGGAACTCCAGGCTGCCCCACGCGGCCCCCCCCGCCGTAGCCCCCCCAGGGCCCCCCCCAGCTTCTCGGCCGACCAGCAGCGCCCCGGGGGGGGCGGGGGGGGGGCCGCGCTCGCGGCCCGGGACGGTGCAGAAGTGGGGGGGGGTGGGGGGGGGCCGCACCAGCACGGGGGGGGGCCCCGCGGGGGGGGGGCGGCGGCGTCTGCGGGTGGGGAGGGGGCGGCCCGGCGGAGGGGGCGGGGGGGGGGCGGCGGCGGGGGGGGGGGCGTCGCAGCCCTCCGAGTCCGAGTCCGAGAGCTCGGGGTACAGCGGGGGGGGGCGGTGGTGGTGGTGGTGGTGGGCGGGGGGGGGGAGGGGGCGCGAAGTGCGGGTGCCCCCGGCACAGGTGGGGGCGGGGCGGGGGGGGGCCGCAGCAGGGGCTGGGTCTCGGGGTCTCCCCCCGCCCCCCCCAGCGCCCCTCCCCCGCGGGGGGGGCGGCGCGGGCGCTCGCGGGGGGGCGCGGGGGGGCTGCGCTCGTCCTCGTAGGCCAAGCGCGCGTAGGCGAAGGGGGGGTCGGGGTCGTCGCGGGGCCCCCCCCAGAGCCTCGTAGAGCCCGCGGGGGGGGCGGCGCGGCCAGGGCGGCGTGAAGGGGTCCGGGGCTGGGGGGGGGGTAGCGGGCGGGGGGCGTGCGGGGGGGGGGAGCGCGGGCAGGGCCCCCCCCGGCCCAGCCCCTGCGGCTCGATGGGGCCGTAGAAGCGGTGGAAGGACTCGGGGGGGGCCCCGGCGCGGGGGGGGGCGTGCGGGGGGGGCCGCCAGCGCTCGGGGGGGGGGGCGGCGGTCGCGGGGGGGGGTGGGCGTGGGCAGCGCCGGGGGCGTGGGCGGGGGGGGGCGCGCAGGGGGCGCGCAGGCGGTGGGGGGGCGTGGGGGGGTCCTCGGCGCTGCAGCAGCTGTACATGCCCTGGGGGGGGGACAGGGGACACGGTGGCACCGGGGGGGGCGGGGGGGCGACACTGCGCAGAGGAGCTGCACGCCCCCACCCTGTCCCCGTGCCCCCCATTGTACCCCCGTGCCCCCCAATCTCCCCCCGTGCCCCCCATTGTACCCCCGTGCCCCCCAATCTGCCCCCGTGCCCCGCAATCTCCCCCCGTGTCCCCAAGGTCCCCCCGTGTCCCCCAGTGTCCCCCTGCGTCTCCCATTGTCCCCCCATGCCCCCAATGTCCCCCCGTGTCCCCCAATCTCCCCCCGTGCCCCCCAATCTGCCCCCGTGTCCCCCATTGTACCCCCGTGCCCCCCAATCTCCCCCCGTGCCCCCCAATCTCCCCCCGTGTCCCCAATCTCCCCCCGTGCCCCCCATTGTACCCCCGTGCCCCCCAATCTCCCCCCGTGTCCCCCAGTGTCCCCCTGCGTCTCCCATTGTCCCCCCGTGTCCCCACTGTCCCCCCATGTCCCTGCTGTCCCCATGTCCCCCATTGTCCCCGTGCCCCAATGTCACCCCGTGCCCCTCAATGTCCCCTTGTGCCCCCCATTGTCCCCGTGTCCCCAAGTCCCCCCGTGTCCCCAATGTCACCATGTCCTTCCATGTCCCCAATGTCCCCACATCTCCCCCATGCCCCCCACGCCCCCATGCCCCCGCTGTCCCCCCCGTGTCCCCACTGTCCCCCCATGCCCCCCCTGTCCCCCCCATGTCCCCGCTGTCCCCCCATGTCCCCGCTGTCCCCCCGTGTCCCCACTGTCCCCCCATATCCCCACTGTCCCCCCGTGTCCCCGCTGTCCCCCCCATGCCCCCGCTGTCCCCCCCATCCCCACTGTCCCCCCCGTGTCCCCACTGTCCCCCCATGTCCCTGCTGTCCCCCCATGTCCCCGCTGTCCCCCCCATGTCCCCAATGTCCCCCCATGTCCCCCCAGTCCCCCCCATGTCCCCACTGTCCCCCCATGTCCCCGCTGTCCCCCCCATGTCCCCAATGTCCCCCCATGTCCCCCCAGTCCCCCCCATGTCCCCACTGTCCCCCCATGTCCCCGCTGTCCCCCCCATATCCCCACTGTCCCCCCCATGTCCCCACTGTCCCCCCATGTCCCCACTGTCCCCCCCATGTCCCCATTGTCCCCCCCATATCCCCACTGTCCCCCCATGCCCCCGCAGTCCTCCCCATGTCCCCACTGTCCCCCTGTGTCCCCCCAGTCCCCCCATGTCCCCACTGTCCCCCCCATGTCCCCGCTGTCCCCCCCATGTCCCCGCTGTCCCCCCATGTCCCCGCTGTCCCCCTGTGTCCCCGCTGTCCCCCCCATGTCCCCGCTGTCCCCCCCATGTCCCCGCAGTCCTCCCCATGTCCCCACTGTCCCCCTGTGTCCCCCCAGTCCCCCCCATGTCCCCACTGTCCCCCCGTGTCCCCGCTGTCCCCCCCATGCCCCCCCTGTCCCCCCCATGTCCCCACTGTCCCCCCATGTCCCCGCTGTCCCCCCATGCCCCCCCTGTCCCCCCCATGTCCCCGCTGTCCCCCCATGTCCCCACTGTCCCCCCACTGTCCCCGCTGTCCCCCCATGTCCCCGCTGTCCCCCCGTGTCCCCGCTGTCCCCCCATATCCCCACTGTCCCCCCGTGTCCCCGCTGTCCCCCCCATGCCCCCGCTGTCCCCCCCTATCCCCACTGTCCCCCCATGTCCCTGCTGTCCCCCCATGTCCCCGCTGTCCCCCCCATATCCCCACTGTCCCCCCCATGTCCCCACTGTCCCCCCATGTCCCCACTGTCCCCCCCATGTCCCCGCTGTCCCCCCCATGTCCCCAATGTCCCCCCATGTCCCCCCAGTCCCCCCCATGTCCCCACTGTCCCCCCATGTCCCCGCTGTCCCCCCCATATCCCCACTGTCCCCCCCATGTCCCCACTGTCCCCCCATGTCCCCACTGTCCCCCCCATGTCCCCATTGTCCCCCCCATATCCCCGCTGTCCCCCCATGCCCCCGCAGTCCTCCCCATGTCCCCACTGTCCCCCTGTGTCCCCCCAGTCCCCCCATGTCCCCACTGTCCCCCCCGTGTCCCCACTGTCCCCCCGTGTCCCCACTGTCCCCCCCATGTCCCCGCTGTCCCCCCGTGTCCCCCCAGTCCCCCCCATATCCCCGCTGTCCCCCCATGCCCCCGCTGTCCCCCCATGCCCCCGCTGTCCCCCCGTGTCCCCGCTGTCCCCCCATGTCCCCGCTGTCCCCCCGTGTCCCCGTACCCTGCTGATGGCCAGCAGGCAGCGCAGCCGCCCGGGCGTGCCCAGGTGCCGCAGCTTCCAGTGCACCAGGTGCTCCCAGGCGAAGACCAGCAGGCTCAGCCCCATGGCCACCAGCAGCATGTAGAACACCCCGGCCATGTTGTCGATGTCCAGTTTGCTGGACATCACCTCCAGCTTCTCCTGGTGGCAGATCCCCGACAGCCACAGCCGCTCCAGCATCTCGATCTCGTCTGGGGAGGGCACGGGGACGAGGTTGGGGGGGGCTGGGGGTCATCTCAAGGGGTTACGGGGTCGTCTTGGGAGGCTGGAAGGTCATTTTGGTGGGATTTGGGGGTGGCAGGGGGGGTTGGGGGGCATCCCAAGGGGCCAGAGGGTCATTTGGAGGAGCTGGAGGGTCATCCAGAGGGGTTTGAAGGTCATCTTGAGAGATTGGGGGTCATCTCAAGGTGGCACAGGGTCATTTTAGGGGCTTGGCGGTCACATCCCAGAAAGCCCAGACACCCATGGACCTCCCCAAACCCCTCAAAGACCCCCCAAATCTACCATCCCCCAGGAGCTGGAGCAAGCCCTGCTTCGTGAGGTGTCCTCAGGACACCCTAAACCTCCCGAAAACCCCCCCCAGACCCCTCCAGGACGACCCCAAAGCCCCCAAAGACCCCCCCAAATTCACCGTCCCCCAGCAGCTGCAGCAGGGCCAGGTCCACGGGGCGCTTCCAGCGGGAGCCCCTCTGCAGGGCGATGCCGTAGCCGGTGGAGGCGAAGACCTTCCCCGAGCCGATGGTGACGAGCTTGCAGCCCTCCTCCTTGCGGGCCATGTAGTTCAGCACGGCCGCGTCGTAGATGAAGGCGTCCAGCTTCCTGCGGGACACGCCCACCGGCATTGGCCACGCCCACGGCGCCTAAACCCCGCCCACAGCGCCTAAACCCCGCCCACAGTCTCACCTGTGCACTAAACCCCGCCCACAGCCTCACCTGTGCGCCAAACCCCACCCACAGCACACAAACCCCGCCCACAGCACCTAAACCCCGCCCACAGCACCTAAACCCTGCCCACAGCACCTAAACCCCGCCCACAGCCTCACCTGTGCGCTAAACCCCGCCCACAGCGCCTAAACCCCGCCCACAGCCTCACCTGTGCACTAAACCCCGCCCACAGCACACAAACCCCGCCCACAGCACACAAACCCCGCCCACAGCCTCACCTGTGCACTAAACCCCGCCCACAGCCTCACCTGTGCGCTAAACCCCACCCACAGCGCCTAAACCCCGCCCACAGCCTCACCTGTGCCAAAATCCCGCCCACAGCCTCACCTGTGCGCTAAACCCCGCCCACAGCGCCTAAACCCCGCCCACAGCGCCTAAACCCTGCCCACAGCACCTAAACCCTGCCCACAGCGCCTAAACCCCCACCCACAGCCTCGCCTGTGCACTAAACCCCGCCCACAGCCTCACCTGTGCGCTAAACCCCGCCCACAGCACCTAAACCCCACCCACAGCACCTAAACCCTGCCCACAGCACCTAAACCCTGCCCACAGCACCTAAACCCCGCCCACAGCCTCACCTGTGCACTAAACCCCACCCACAGCACCTAAACACCACCCCCGTTTTTTCCCATTTCCCCCCATTTTCCCCATTTCCCCCCATTTTCCCCCATTTTTTCCCCTTTCCCCCTGTTTTTTCCCATTTCTCCCCCCATTTCCCTGTTTTTTCCCATTTCCCCGTTTTTTCCCATTTCTCCCCCCATTTCTCCCTTTTTTCCCATTTCCCCCCCATTTTTTCCCATTTCCCCCCATTTCCCCCCATTTCCCCCCCATTTTCCCCCATTTTCACCCCTATTTTTCCCATTTTCACCCCATTTTTTCCCATTTCCCTCCCTTTTTTTCCCCTTTCCCCCCCAGTTCCCCCCCGTTTTTTCCTCATTTCCCCCCCATTTCCCCCCCATTTCCCCCCCAATTTTTTCCTATTTTTCCCCCATTCCCCCCCTTTCCCCCCCATTTCCCCCCCGTTTCCCCCCATTATTCCCCCCCGTTTCCCCCCCATTTTTTCCCATTCCCCCCCATTTCCCCCCATTTTTCCCATTTCCCCCCATTTCCCCCCATTTCCCCCCCATTTCACCCCCTTTTCCCCCATTTCCCCCCCATTTTTTCCCCTTTCCCTCCCTTTCCCCCCCTTTCCCCCCATTTTCCCCCCATTTCCCCCCCATTTCCCCCCCTTTCCCCCCATTTCCCCCCCATTTTTTCCCCTTTCCCCCCCATTTCCCCCCCATTTCCCCCCCGTTTCCCCCCATTATTTCCCCCCATTTCCCCCCATTTCCCCCCCATTTTTCCCCGTTTCCCCCCATTATTTCCCCCCCATTTTTTCCCATTTCCCCCCCATTTTTTCCCCTTTCCCCCCATTTCCCCCCCGTTTTTTCCCCTTTTCCCCCCATTTCCCCCCCATTTTTTCCTATTTTTTCCCCTTCCCCCCCCGTTTTTTCCCATTTCCCCCCATTTCCCCCCCGTTTTTTCCCCTTTCCCCCCCGTTTCCCCCTGTTCCCGGCCCCGTACCCCGATTTGAGGTGCTGCAGCGCGTCCTCGACGCCGCGCTGGTTGTAGCGCACCATGTAGCTGTGCATGGCCGGGTAATTGCTGCGGATGTTCTTCTCCGTGCTGCCGTTGGGCACCGTGCCGAACTTCAGCGGGGGGTACTGCTCCTGGGGCCGCTGGAACTGCGCCCAACGGCCCCCAAAAACCAGTCAGAACCCCCCCAAAAATCCGGCGGGACCGCGCCTGCAGGCACCCGCCGGGGGCGAACCCCAAATGAGCCCCAAATGGAGAGAAATGAGCCTGAAACGGAGTGAAATGACTGAAAAATGGAGCAAAAGGAGTGAAGAATGCCCCAAAACGACCCCTGAATGGAGCGAAATGACCCCAAAATGGAGCAAAATGACCGAAAAATGCCCTAAAATGGCCCCTAAATGGAGCAAAATGACTGAAAAATGCCCCCAAATGAGCCCTAAATGGAGCAAAATGATCGAAAAATGCCCTAAAATGATCCCTAAATGGAGCAAAATGATCGAAAAATGCCCCAAAATGACCCCTGAATGGAGCAAAGTAACCGAAAAATGCCCCAAAATGAGCCCTAAATGGAGAGAAATGAGCCTGAAACGGAGTGAAATGACTGAAAAATGGAGCAAAAGGAGTGAAAAATGCCCCAAAACGACCCCTGAATGGAGCGAAATGACCCCAAAATGGAGCAAAATGACCGAAAAATGCCCTAAAATGGCCCCTAAATGGAGCAAAATGACTGAAAAATGCCCCCAAATGAGCCCTAAATGGAGCAAAATGATCGAAAAATGCCCTAAAATGATCCCTAAATGGAGCAAAATGATCGAAAAATGCCCCAAAATGACCCCTGAATGGAGCAAAGTAACCGAAAAATGCCCCAAAATGAGCCCTAAATGGAGAGAAATGAGCCTGAAACGGAGTGAAATGACTGAAAAATGGAGCAAAAGGAGTGAAAAATGCCCCAAAATGAGCCCTAAATGGAGCGAAATGACCCCAAAATGGAGCAAAATGACCGAAAAATGCCCTAAAATGGCCCCTAAATGGAGCAAAATGACTGAAAAATGCCCCCAAATGAGCCCTAAATGGAGCAAAATGATCGAAAAATGCCCTAAAATGATCCCTAAATGGAGCAAAATGATCGAAAAATGCCCCAAAATGACCCCTGAATGGAGCAAAGTAACCGAAAAATGCCCCAAAATGAGCCCTAAATGGAGAGAAATGAGCCTGAAACGGAGTGAAATGACTGAAAAATGGAGCAAAAGGAGTGAAAAATGCCCCAAAACGACCCCTGAATGGAGCGAAATGACCCCAAAATGGAGCAAAATGACCGAAAAATGCCCTAAAATGGCCCCTAAATGGAGCAAAATGACTGAAAAATGCCCCCAAATGAGCCCTAAATGGAGCAAAATGATCGAAAAATGCCTTAAAATGATCCCTAAATGGAGCAAAATGATCGAAAAATGCCCCAAAATGACCCCTGAATGGAGCAAAGTAACCGAAAAATGCCCCAAAATGAGCCCTAAATGGAGAGAAATGAGCCTGAAACGGAGTGAAATGACTGAAAAATGGAGCAAAAGGAGTGAAAAATGCCCCAAAATGAGCCCTAAATGGAGCGAAATGCCTCAAAATGGAGCAAAATGACCCCAAAATGGAGCAAAATGACCCCTAAATGGAGCAAAATGAGTGAAAAATGCCCCAAAATGACCCCTGAGTGGAGCAAAATGAGTGAAAAATGCCCCAAAATGAGCCCTAAATGGAGCGAAATGAGTGAAAAATGCCCCAAATGAGCCCTGAATGGAGAAAAATGCCCCAAAATGCCCCAAAATGCCCCAAAATGACCCCTAAATGGAGCAAAACGACTAACAAATGCCCCAAAATTACCCCTAAATGGAGCAAAATGACCAAAAAATGCCCCCAAATGACCCCTGAATGGAGCAAAGTGACCAAAAAATGCCCCAAAAATGCACCCTAAATGGAGCAAAATGCCCCAAAAATGCCCCAAAATGATCCCTAAATGGAGCAAAGTGACCGAAAAATGCCCCAAAATGACCCCGAAATAGAGCAAAATGACCGAAAAATGCCCCAAAATGATCCCTAAATGGAGCGAAATGACTCCAAAATGGAGCAAAATGACCCCTTAATGGAGCAAAATGCCCCCAAATGGAGCAAAATCATTGAAAAATACCCCTAAATGACCCCTAAATGGAGCAAAATCATCGAAAAATGCCCCAAAATGACCCCTGAACGGAGCAAAATGACTGAAAAATGCCCCAAAATGATCCCTAAATGGAGCAAAATGACCCCAAAGGGAGCAAAATGATCGAAAAATGCCCCAAAATGACCCTTAAATGGAGAAAAATGACCCCAAAACCGACCACAAATGCCCCTAAATGGCCTCAAATACCCCAAAACCAACCCCAGATACCCCCAAATGGCCTCAAATACCCCAAAACCAACCCCAGATACCCCCAAACGGCCTCAAATACCCCCAAACCGACCACAAACACCCCAAAACCGACCCCAAATGCCCCCAAAGGGCCTCAAATACCCCAAAACCGACCACAAATGCCCCCAAAGGGCCTCAAATATTCCAAATACCCCCAAATACCCCCAAATGGCATCAAATACCCCAAACCCAACCCCGAAATACCCCCAAAACGCAGCAAAATAACCCCCAAAATACCCCGAAACGACCCCAAATGACCCGAAATCACCCCCAAAATAGCTGGAGCTGCACCCCAAAATAGTACAGGAACCCCTCAGCACCCCCAAACACCCCCTAAAGCCCCACAACACCCCCTAAAGCCCCCAAACACCCCCTAAAGCCCCATAACATCCCCTAAAGCCCCATAACACCCCCTAAAGCCCCATAACACCCCGTAAAGCCCCACAACACCCCCTAAAGCCCCAAAACATCCCCTAAAGCCCCACAACACCCCCTAAAACTCCACAACACCCCCTAAAGCCCCAAAACATCCCCTAAAGCCCCATAACACCCCCTAAAGCCCCACAACACCCCCTAAAGCCCCATAACACCCCCTAAAGCCCCCCAAAACACCCCCTAAAGCCCCATAACACCCCCTAAAGCCCCAAAACACCCCCTAAAACTCCACAACACCCCCTAAAGCCCCACAACACCCCCTAAAGCCCCACAACATCCCCTAAAGCCCCACAACACCCCCTAAAGCCCCCCAAAACACCCCCTAAAGCCCCCCAAAGAGGCCCTAAACCGGCAGGATTTCAGCCCAAACCCCCCCCGGCTCTCCCCCACTCGCGGTGTCCCCCCGGTGCCGGCGTCACCTTGCGGTCACTGAGGCCGGACACGGTGTCCACGTACTCCTCCTGGATCATGAAGGCCGCCAGGTTGGCCGTGTAGCTGGCGAGGAAGATGACGGCGAAGAAGGCCCAGACCAGCACCATGATCTTGCTGGTGGTGCCCTTGGGGTTCTCCACCGGCACCGAGTTGTTGAACACCAGCGCCCACAGCAGCCAGATGGACTTGCCGATGGTGAAGGTGGAGCCCCCCGCGCCTGGGGGGTGGGGGACGGGGTCAGCTGGGGTCACTCGGGGTCACCCGGGGTCACCCAGGGTCACCCAGGGTCACCCAGGGTCAGGGGACAGGGGGACGGGGTCAGCTGGGGTCACCCACGGTCACCCGGGGTCACCCAGGGTCACCCAGGGTCAGGGGACAGGGGGACGGGGTCAGCTGGGGTCACCCAGGGACAGGGGACAGGGGGACAGGGTCAGCTAGGGTCACCCAGGGCCACCCATGGTCACCCAGGGTCAGGGGACAGGGGGACGGGGTCAGCTAGGGTCACCCAGGGTCACCCAGGGTCACCCAGGGACAGGGGACAGGGGGATGGGGTCAGCTGGGGTCACCCAGGGTCACCCAGGGTCACCCAGGGTCACCCAGGGACAGGGGACAGGGGGATGGGGTCAGCTGGGGTCACCCAGGGCCACCCATGGTCACCCAGGGTCACTCATGGTCATCCAGGGTCACCCAGGGACAGGGGACAGGGGGACGGGGTCAGCTGGGGTCACCCACGGTCACCCACAGTCACCCCTGGTCACCCAGGGTCACCCAGGGACAGGGGACAGGGGGACGGGGTCAGCTGGGGTCACCCAGGGCCACCCATGGTCACCCAGGGTCACTCATGGTCATCCAGGGTCACCCAGGGACAGGGGACAGGGGGACGGGGTCAGCTGGGGTCACCCAGGGCCACCCATGGTCACCCAGGGCCACCCATGGTCACCCAGGGTCACCCAGGGACAGGGGACAGGGGGACGGGGTCAGCTGGGGTCAGCTGGGGTCACCCACGGTCACCCGGGGTCACCCAGGGACAGGGGACAGGGGGACGGGGTCAGCTAGGGTCACCCAGGGTCAGCTGGGGTCACCCAGGGTCACCCAGGGACAGGGGACAGGGGGACGGGGTCAGCTGGGGCCACCCAGGGCCACCCATGGTCACCCAGGGTCACCCAGGGACAGGGGACAGGGGGATGGGGTCACTTGGGGTCACTCAGGGACAGGGGACACCAAAGGGTCACACAGGAGACAGGGGACAGGGTCAGTTGGGGTCATCTGGGGTCGCCCAGGGAAGGGGACAGGGTCATCTGGGGTCACCCAGGGACAGGGGACACCAAAGGGTCACAGACAGGGACAAGGTGCCACCAGTGGCCACAGCAGCCAGATGGACTTGCCAATGGTGAAGGTGGAGCCCCCCGCGCCTGGGGGATGGGGGACGGGGTCAGCTGGGGTCACCCGGGGTCACCCAGGGACAGGGGACAGGGGGACGGGGTCAGCTGGGGTCACCCACGGTCACCCACGGTCACCCAGGGTCACCCAGGGTCAGGGGACAGGGGGACGGGGTCACTTGGGGTCACTCAGGGACAGGGGACACCAAAGGGTCACACAGGAGACAGGGGACAGGGGGACAGGGGGACAGGGCCACCTGGGGTCATCTGGGGTCATCCAGGGTCACCCAGGGACAGGAGACAGGGGACAGGGTCAGCTGGGGTCAGGGGACAGGGGGAGAGGGTCACCTGGGGTCACCCAGGGACAGGGGACACCAAAGGGTCACCCAGAGACAGGGGACAGGAGGACAGGGCCACCTGGGGTCAGCTGGGGTCACCCGGGGTCACCCATGGACAGGGGACACCAAAGGGTCCCACACAGGGACAAGGTGCCACCAGTGGCCAGAGCAAGCAGGTGGCCTTGCTGATGGTCAGTGCGGAGCCCCCCATGGTTAGAGGGGCAGGGGGACAGGGGGACAGGGTCACCTGGGGTCATCTGGGGTCACCCGGGGTCACCCAGGGACAGGGGACAGGGGGACAGTGGGACAAGGTCATCTGGGGTCACCCGGGGTCAGCCGGGCCAGGGGTCACTCACGCTGGCCGCTGGCCAGGCTCCGGTTGTAGCCCACGGGGCTGAAGTACTCGAAGATGAAGACGGTGACGGCCACCACGGTGAGACACATGACGAACATCATCACCCACACGGCCGGGCTGTAGGGCTCTGCGGGGACACCGCCACCTCAGGGGACATCGGGGGACATCGGGGGACATTGGGGGACATGGGGGGACATCAGGGGACATCGGGGACACCGGGGGACATTGGGGGACATGGGGGGACATCAGGGGACATCGGGGACACGGGGATGTCAGGGGACATCGGGGGTCATGGGGACATCAAGGGACATCAAGGGTCATCGGGGGACATCGGGGGACACAGGACAACATGGGGGTACATCGGGGACATGGGGGGACACGGGGACATCAGGGGACACAGGGGGACATGGGGGGACATGGGGGACACGGGGACATCAGGGGACATCGGGGGACACCGGGACGTCAGGGGACATCAGGGGACATCGGGGGACATGGGGACATCGGGGGAACATCAGGGGACATCAGGAGACATCAGGGGACACCGGGGACACGGGGACATCGGGGGGACATCAGGGGACATCGGGGGACACCGGGGTCACGGGGATGTCAGGGGACATCAGGGGGACATCAGGGGACACTGGGACATCAGGGGACATGGGGGGACATCAGGGGACACCACGACGTCAGGGGACATCAGGGGACATCGGGGGACGTCGGGGGACACAGGAGAACATGGGGGGACATCAGGGGACATGGGGGGACACGGGGACATCGGGGACACAGGGGGACATGGGGGGACACGGGGGGACACGTGGCGTGCTGGGGTACCCAGGAAGGCGGAGGGGGACACGGGGGGACACGGGGGGACACGGGGGGGACCCGCGGTACCCAGGAAGGCGGACGGGGACACGGGGAGGACACGGGGGGACCTGGGGGGGCACACGGGGGGCACACGGGGGGACCTGGGGGGGCACACGGGGGGCACACGGGGGACACACGGGGGGCACTCGGGGGGCACACGGGGGTGACCGGCGGTACCCAGGAAGGCGGTCGGGGACACGGGGGGACACGGGGGGCACACGGGGGGAGCCGGGGGGACACTCGGGGGGCACACGGGGGGCACACGGGGGGGACCGGCGGTACCCAGGAAGGCGGTCGGGGACACGGGGGGCACACGGGGGGACCTGGGGGGGCACACGGGGGGCACACGGGGGACACACGGGGGGCACACGGGGGTGACCGGCGGTACCCAGGAAGGCGGACGGGGACACGGGGGGACACGGGGGGCACACGAGGGGGACACGAGGGGGACACGAGGGGGACACTGGGGGACCTGGGGGCACACGGGGGACACACGGGGGGCACACGGGGGGCACTCGGGGGACACACGGGGGTGACCGGCGGTACCCAGGAAGGCGGACGGGGACACGGGGGGCACACGGGGGACACACGGGGACACTCGGGACGCACTCGGGGGTGACCGGCGGTACCCAGGAAGGCGGACGGGGACACTCGGGGGGCACTCGGGGGGCACTCGGGGGGCACACGGGGGGGACCGGCGGTACCCAGGAAGGCGGACGGGGACACGGGGGGCACGGGGGCACACGGGGGGCACACGGGAGTGACCGGCGGTACCCAGGAAGGCGGACGGGGACACGGGGGGACACTCGGGGGGCACGGGGGGCACACGGGAGGCACACGGGGGGACCCGGGGGCACTCGGGGGGCACACGGGGGCACTCGGGGGGCACACGGGGGGCACACGGGGAGCACACGGGGGGCACACGGGGGGACCCGGGGGCACTCGGGGGGACCCGGGGGCACTCGGGGGGCACACGGGGGGCACACGGGGGGGACCGGCGGTACCCAGGAAGGCGGACGGGGACACGGTGCCGTTGCTGCGGGACACCATGACGCTGATGCCGGTCTCCACGAAGGGCACCGAGAAGTCGATGATCTCGGAGCGCTCCTCGTTGATGGTCAAGGAGCCGATGGCCATGTCCGCGCGCCGGTAGAACACCTGGGCGTGGCCAGAGAGGGCGTGGTCAGTGGGGGCGTGGCCAGTGGGGGGCGTGGTCAGTGGGGGGCGTGGTCAGTGGGGGGCGTGGTCAGTGGGGGCGTGGTCGCGGAAATTTTTGGGGGGGGTCCACCCCCCATGCCCTCCGTGACCCCCCCCATGGGGGCTCCTGCTGATCCACAGGGGTCTCTCCCCACCCCCCGCTGCCGTGGGGTCGCCATGGGGCGTTTTGGGGTGGTTTTGGGGTATGGGGAGGTGGTTTTGGGGTATGGGAGGGGTTTTTGGGGTCCAGGGGGTGTTTTTGGGGTACAAGGAGGTGTTTTGGGGTATGGGGAGGTGGTTTTGGGGTCCGGGGGGTGTTTTTGGGGTAGAGGAGGGTGGTTTTGGGGTAGGGGAGGTGGTTTTGGGGTAGGGGAGGTGGTTTTGGGGTATGGGGGATGGTTTTGGGGTACAGGGAGGTGTTTTTGGGGTACGGGGCTGTTTTTGGGGTATGGGGAGGTGTTTTTGGGGTATGGGGGGTGGTTTTGGGGTCCAGGGGGTGTTTTTGGGGTCCAAGGAGGTGGTTTTGGGGGTATGGGGAGGTGTTTTTGGGGTCTGGGGAGGTGGTTTAGGGGTATGGGGGATGGTTTTGGAGTCCGGGGGGTGTTTTTGGGGGTACAGGGAGGTGTTTTTGGGGCTCCCACCTCCCCCACCATGCCGTTCCAGACGCCATCGATCTTCTTGCCGTGCTTGCCGTTGGTGACCAGGTAAAGGTCGTAGGTGAAGCCCAGGGCCCGCGCCAGGCGCTTCAGGATGTCGATGCAGAAGCCTTTGCAGCACTTCTTCTCAAAGGGCGGGGGGCTGCAGGGGACCCCCAAAGTGGTGGGGACACCCCCAGGCTGCTGGGGACACCCCCAGGGTCTTGGGGACACCCCCAAAGTGCTGGGGACACGCCCAGGGTCTTGGGGACACCCCCAAAGTGGTGGGGACACCCCCAAAGTGGTGGGGACACCCCCAGGGTCTTGGGGACACCCCCAAAGTGCTGGGGACACCCCCAAAGTGGTGGGGACACCCCCAGGCTGCTGGGGACACCCCCAGGGTCTTGGGGACACCCCCAAAGTGCTGGGGACACCCCCAAAGTGCTGGGGACACGCCCAGGGTCTTGGGGACACCCCCAAAGTGGTGGGGACACCCCCAGGGTGCCAGTGTCACCTCCAGAACACAGCTGTCCCCCACCTGAGCAGCCTCCCTCCAACGTGGCAGTGCCACCTGCACCCGTCACAGGTGTCCCCACCTGGCAGTGCCACCCCCACCTGTCACAGGTGTCCCCACCTGGCAGTGCCACCCCCACCTGTCACAGGTGTCCCCCCCAGCGGTGCCACCCCCACCCGTCACAGGTGTCCCCACCTGGCAGTGCCACCCCCATCTGGCGGTGCCACTCATCACAGGTGTCCCCACCTGGCAGTGCCACTCCCACCCGTCACAGGTGTCCCCACCTGGCGGTGCCACCCCCACCTGGCAGTGCCACTCATCACAGGTGTCCCCACCTGGCAGTGCCACCTGCACCCGTCACAGGTGTCCCCACCTGGCAGCGCCACCCCCACCCGTCACAGGTGTCCCCACCTGGCAGTGCCACCCATCACAGGTGTCCCCCCTGGCAGTGCCACCCCCACTCATCACAGGTGTCCCCCCTGGCAGTGCCACCCCCACTCATCACAGGTGTCCCCATCTGGCGGTGCCACCCCCACCTGTCACAGGTGTCCCCCCTGGCAGTGCCACCCCCACTCATCACAGGTGTCCCCCCTGGCAGTGCCACCCCCACCCATCACAGGTGTCCCCATCTGGCGGTGCCACCCCCACCTGTCACAGGTGTCCCCCCTGGCAGTGCCACCCCCACTCATCACAGGTGTCCCCCCTGGCAGTGCCCCCCCCCACCCATCACAGGTGTCCCCATCTGGCGGTGCCACTCATCACAGGTGTCCCCCCTGGCAGTGCCACCCCCACTCATCACAGGTGTCCCCACCTGGCAGTGCCACCCCCACCTGGCAGTGCCACTCATCACAGGTGTCCCCACCTGGCAGTGCCACCCCCACCCATCACAGATGTCCCCACCTGGCAGTGCCAACCCCACCTGGCAGTGCCATTCATCACAGGTGTCCCCACCTGGCGGTGCCACCCCCACCCGTCACAGGTGTCCCCACCTGGCAGTGCCACCCCCACCCGTCACAGGTGTCCCCACCTGGCGGTGCCACCCCCACCCATCACAGGTGTCCCCACCTGGCGGTGCCACCCCCACCTGTCACAGGTGTCCCCACCTGGCGGTGCCCCCCCCCACGTGGCAGTGCCACCCTCCCAGGTGTCCCCACCTGGCGGTGCGGTTGAGCTGGCGCCGGCAGGGCACGGAGTCGCGGATGCAGGTGCCGGTGGCCGGGTCGATGTTCTCCACGATGACAAAGGGACGCTCCTCCAGCGTGGCCACCGTCAGGTGCCGCCCGTCCTCCACCGGCTGCAGGAACCGCCCGTAGCGCGACCACACCGGGTACTTGAGCTTCAGCACCTGCTGCTCCCAGCTGCCCACCTGGGGACACGTGGGCACACGTGGGGACACATGGGGACACGTGGGGACATGTGGGTACAGGCCAAGGTGGCACCGTGATGGGATGTCACCACCCACAGAGCGGTGGTCACCACCCACCCACTCTCACCTGCCCACCTGGGGACACATGGGGACACGTGGGGACACGTGGGGACATGTGGGGACAGGCCAAGGTGGCACCATGATGGGATGTCACCATCCGTAGAGTGACCACCCACTCCCAACTGCCCACCTGGGGACACGTGGGGACACATGGGGACACATGGGGACACATGGGGACACATGGGGACATGTGGGTACAGGCCAAGGTGGCACCATGATGGGATGTCACCACCCATAGAGCAACCACCCACTCCCACCTGCCCGCCTGGGGACACGTGGGGACACGTGGGGACATGTGGGGACATGTGGGGACAGGCCAGGGTGGCACCATGATGGGATGTCACCACCCGGAGAGCGACCACCCACTCCCACCTGCCCGCCTGGGGACACGTGGGGACACCCCAGAGAGAGACAGGCCGAGGTGTCACCGTGAGAGGATGGCACCGTGGCCAGATGGCACCGCAGGGGACAACGATGGAGTCACCTCGGTGGGGAAACGGTGGGGAACAGGCCAAGGTGGCACCGGGAGGGGTCATTACTGTCGGGGACGATGACGGGGTGGCCAAGGGCGGGCGGCTGAGCCGTGTCCCCGTCACCGGCCGGGCGTCACCGCCGCCCCCTCGGTGCCAGGTTGTTGTGACAACGCGGCGCCGCAGCGGGAGGAGGGGGCGGGACGGTGAAGAGCAGATGGCACCAAGCCCCGGGGGACGCTGCGGTGGCACCGTCGCCGTGCCCGGAATGCCAAGGCCCAGCAGACGGGCGCCCTGGGACGCGGCTGTCCCCGCGGGTGGCACTCACCACCTCCCAGCTGCGCTCCTTGTTGAGGGAGATGACGACCAGCGAGGGGTTCACCAGGTACCCGTCCTCGTTGAAGGAGAAGTCCTTCTGCCCCCACGTGATGTTCATGAAGTACCTGCTCGACCCGACCCCGAGCACGTTTAGGGTCACCTGAGTATCCCCAACCCGACCCTGAGCGTGTTTAGGGTCACCTGAGTGTTCCCAACCTGACCCCGAGCACGTTTAGGGTCACCTGAGCATCCCTAACCCGACCCTGAGTGTGTTTAGGGTCACCTGAGTGTCCCCAGCCTGATCCTGAGTGTGTTTAGGGTCACCTGAGTGTCCCCAACCCAACCCTGAGCGTGTTTAGGGTCACCTGAGCATCCCCAACCTGACCCCGAGCACGTTTAGGGTCACCTGAGTGTCCCCAGCCTGATCCTGAGCGTGTTTAGGGTCACCTGAGTGTCCCCAGCCTGACCCCGAGCACATTTAGGGTCACCTGAGTGTCCCCAACCCAACCCTGAGCGTGTTTAGGGTCACCTGAGTGTCCCCAACCTGATCCTGAGCGTGTTTAGGGTCACCTGAGTGTCCCCAAATGGATCTGGAGCCAACTGACCGTCCTCAATGCAACTGTCTCCAACCCCAGCCTTGTCTAGGGCCACCCAAATGTCCCCAGCTGTGTCCAGAGCCACCCAGCTGTCCCCAACCCAAGCCCAACCCCAACCATGTCTAGGGGCACCCAACTGCCCCCAACCCAACCCCAACCACGTCTAGAACCACCTGAATGTCTCCAAACCAGCTGTCCCCAAACCAACCCCAACCACGTCTAGAACCACCTGAATGTCTCCAAACCAGCTGTCCCCAAACCAACCCCAACCACGTCTAGAACCACCTGAATGTCTCCAAACCAGCTGTCCCCAAACCAACCCCAACCACGTCTAGAACCACCTGAATGTCTCCAAACCAGCTGTCCCCAAACCAACCCCAACCACGTCTAGAACCACCTGAATGTCTCCAAACCAGCTGTCCCCAACCCCAACTGCCCCCAACCCAACCCCAACCACGTCTAGAACCACCTGAATGTCCCCAACCCAGCTGTCCCCAACCCCAACTGCCCCCAACCCAACCCCAACCATGTCTAGAACCACCAATGTCCCCAACCCAGCTGTCCCCAACCCAACCACATCTAGAACCACCTGAATGTCCCCAACCCAACTGTCCCCAAACCCAACCCCAACCACGTCCAGAACCACCTGAATGTCCCCAACCCAACTGTTCCCAACCCAACCGCCCCAAACCCAACCCCAACCACGTCCAGAACCACCTGAATGTCCCCAACCCAACTGTCCCCAACCCAAGTGTCCCCAACCCAACCCCCAACCATGTCTAGAACCACCTGAATGTCCCCAACCATCCCCAACCCCCAACCACGTCTAGAGCCGTCGTGGCACTGCCACCCCTGTCACCTGCCGGCAGTGCCACCGCGCCCACCTGTGCAGGTTGTCGTTGATCTGGGTGACGTTGGGCGCGCGGCAGTCGTTGTTGAACTCGGGGATGAAGCCGTAGTCGCGCAGCAGCGCCTCGGCGCCCTTGGCCACGATGGCCACGCCGTTGTGCACGCGGTGCTGGAGGTCGTCGCGCCAGCCGGCCGACAGCACCGCGAACAGCCCGGCGGGGACGTGCTCGGGCAGCTGCTCGCTGCCGCCCAGGTTGGTGCCCACCACGAACCAGATGTAGCCGGGCCCGGTGAGGCCGGCGTCGCGCGCGGCGCGGAACACGGCCTCGGCCTCGTCGCGCGAGCAGTAGAGCAGCCGGATCTGCGCCGTCACCTCGCGCAGCTGCCGGCGCGTCCGCGCGCCCTCGGGGTCGTCGGTCAGGTTCAGGGTGACCACGCCGCGGTGCTCCCAGCCGATGAAGCTGCTGTCGGTCAGCACCTCCACGTAGTCCACGAAGTCCTCGTAGCCGGGCAGCAGCGTGGTGACCACGGCAAAGGCCGTCCAGTCGTACTCCTCCAGCACCTCGAAGATCACCTGGAGCTGCTGCTCCGTGGAGGAGCCCAGCTGCAGGAAGGTGGAGCCCTTCTCCTGTGGGGGGTGGGGGGAACGGGGAGGGCATGGGGGGGGGAGGGACACAGGTTGGGGACAGTCACGTTGGGGACAGTTGGGTCACACGAGACACGGTTGGGATTGGGGGCACTTGGGTTGGGGATGGCGGTCAAGTGGGGCTAGAACATGGTTGGGGTGTGGGGACCATGGGGTTGGGGACAGTTGGGTGGCTCTGGACGCACGGTTGGGGGTGTTTGGGTGACACTTGACACAGTTGGGTTGGGGACATTGAGGAGAGTCGAGACACAGCTGGGACTTGATAGAACCGGGGACGTTGAGGTGGCTCTAGACACGGCTGGGGACAGCTGGGTGACACTGGACACGGCTGGGGACAGCTGGGTGACACTGGACGTGGTTGGGGTTGGATTGGGGACAGCTGGGTGACACTGGATGGGGTTGGGGACAGTTGGGTGACACTGGACACGGCTGGGGACAGCTGGGTGACACTGGATGTGGTTGGGGTTGGGGACAGTTGGGTGGCTCTGGACACGGCTGGGGACAGTTGGGTGGCTCTGGACATGGCTGGGGTTGGGTTGGGGACAGCTGGGTGACACTGGACGTGGCTGGGGTTGGGGACAGTTGGGTGGCTCTGGACACAGCTGGGGACAGTTGGGTGACACTGGACATGGCTGGGGTTGGGTTGGGGACAGCTGGGTGACACTGGACGTGGCTGGGGTTGGATTGGGGACAGTTGGGTGCACTGGACGTGGCTGGGGTTGGGTTGGGGACAGCTGGGTGACACTGGACGTGGCTGGGGTTGGATTGGGGTCAGTTGGGTGACACTGGACGTGGCTGGGGTTGGGTTGGGGACAGCTGGGTGACACTGGACGTGGTTGGGCTTGGTTGGGGACAGTTGGGTGACACTGGACGTGGTTGGGGTTGGGTTGGGGACAGCTGGGTGGCTCTGGACACAGCTGGGGGACAGCTGGGTGACCCTAGACACAGCTGGGGTTGGAGACAGTTGCATTGAGGACGTTCGCTTGGTTCCAGCTCCATTTGGGGACCTTTGGGTGTCCCTAATGGGGTCAGGCTCGGGCACCTTCGGCGTCCCCCCAGCCCCACCTTGGGCGTGAGGACGATGGCGGAGCCGCCGTTGACGCCGATGATGGGCACGGAGGTCTGGGCCGAGATGAAGTCGAGGATCTGCGCCACGGCCTCGGAGCGCGTGTCGTCCTCGAAGACGACGCCGTGGATGCGCAGCGAGGACAGGACGTCGCACAGGCGCACGATGAGGCTGCGCGGGTTGGTGTCGTTCAGCACCACCCCCACGGGGTTCACGTCCAGAGAGAAGTTCCGGAAGGCTCCGGGAGCCAAGCGGGGCCCGGCGGGGCCGTAGGAGGCCCCGCTCAGGATCACGGCCACGTTGAGCGTCCGGCGCGGCGCCGCCGCCGGCGGCTCCAGGAAGGGGCTGGCGCAGGCCAGGGCCAGGGCGAGCAGCATCCTGCCGGCGGGGACGGCGACCGGGGGGCTCATCGCGCCGCCGCCGCTGCGCCCTGCGGGGACACGGCCGGGACGGGGTCACCCCTGCATGCCAGGGGCCACCAGCAGCCACCAGCAGCCACCAGGGAGCACCAGGAGCCAGCAGGGACCACCAGGAGCCAGTAGGGACCACCAGGAGCCACCAGGGACCACCAGCGACCACCAGGAGCCAGCAGGAGCCAGCAGGGACCACCAGCAGCCACCAGGGACCACCAGGAGCCACCAGGAGCCACCAGCAGCCATCAGGAACCACCAGCAGCCACCAGGGACCACCAGCAGCCACCAGCAGCCACCAGGAGCGACCAGGGACCACCAGCAGCCACCAGGGACCACCAGCAGCCACCAGGAGCCACCAGCGACCACCAGGAGCCACCAGGAGCCAGCAGGGACCACCAGGAGCCACCAGCAGCCACCAGGAGCCACCAGGGACCACCAGCAGCCACCAGTAATCACCCAGCACCAGGGGAGAGTCAGACATGGGGGGGAATGGCATCCACCAGTAACCACCAGTACCCCCAGTACCCAGAGAGGGTCAGGGAGGGGGGAATGGTGCCCACCAGTAACCACCAGTAACCCCCAGTACCCAGAGAGGGTCAGGGAGGGGGGAATGGTGCCCACCAGTAACAACCAGTAACCCCCAGTAACCCCCCAGCATCAGGGGAGGGGGGGGAAATGATGCTAATGGGGCCCACCAGTGGCCACCAGTAACCCCCAGTAACCAGAGACAGTCAGAGAGTGGGGGGAATGGTGGTCACCAGTAACCACCAGTAACCCCCAGTAGCAACCCAGCACAGAACCCTGTGGGGACAAACCCGGGGTCACCGTCCCCACAGCACTGGGGACAAACCTGTGCTGGGGGTTGGGTGACAAATCCCTGTCCCTGTCCCCAAAACCAAGGGAACAGCCCCCCCTCACTGTCCCCACAAGGGCGGGGTGACAAACCCGCACTGGGGGTGACAAACCAGTTTCATTGTCCCCAGAACAGCGGTGACAAACCTGTGCCAGCGGGTGACAAATCCCTGTCCCTGTCCCCAAAACCAAGGGAACAGCCTCCTGTCACTGTCCCCACAAGGGCGGGGTGACAAACCTGTGCTGGGGGGTGACAAACCGGTGTCACTGTCCCCGTAACAGCGGTGACAAACCTGTGCTGGGGGGTGACAAACCGGTGTCACTGTCCCCTCAAGGGTGGGGTGACAAACCCGTGCCAGCGGGTGACAAACCGGTGTCACCGTCCCCGTAACAGCAGGGACAAACCTGTGCCAGGGGGTGACAAACCCCTGTCGCTGTCCCCAAAACCAAAGCAACAGCCTCCTGTCACTGTCCCCACAAGGGTGGGGTGACAAACCTGTGCTGGGGGGTGACAAACCGGTGTCACCGTCCCCGTAACAGCAGGGACAAACCTGTGCCAGGGGGTGACAAATCCCTGTCGCTGTCCCCAGAACAGCCGTGACAAACCTGTGCCAGCGGGTGACAAACCGGTGTCACTGTCCCCAGAACAGCGGGGACAAACCTGTGCCAGCGGGTGACAAACCGGTGTCACTGTCCCCAGAACAGCGGTGACAAACCTGTGCCAGCAGGTGACAAACCGGTGTCATTGTCCCCAGAACCGCAGGGGACAAACCACACCGGGGGGTGACAAATCCCTGTCGCTGTCCCTGTAACAGCAGGGACAAACCTGTGCTGGGGGGTGACAAAGCGGTGTCACTGTCCCCGTAACAGCGGTGACAAACCTGTGCCAGCGGGTGACAAACCAGTGTCACTGTCCCCTCAAGGGTGGGGTGACAAACCTGTGCCAGCGGGTGACAAACCGGTGTCACCGTCCCCGTAACAGCAGGGACAAACCTGTGCTGGGGGGTGACAAACCGGTGTCACTGTCCCCAGAACAGCCGTGACAAACCTGTGCTGGGTGGTGACAAATCCCTGTCACCATCCCCAAAACAGCTGTGACAAACCTGTGCCGGCAGGTGACAAACTGGTGTCACCATCCCTGAGAACAGCAGGGACAAACCTGTGCCAGCGGGTGACAAATCCCTGTCCCTGTCCCCAGAACAGCAGGGACAAACCCGTGCCAGCGGGTGACAAATCCCTGTCGCCGTCCCCAGAACAGCGGTGACAAACCTGTGCTGGGGGGTGACAAACCGGTGTCATTGTCCCCAGAACAGCAGGGACAAACCTGCACTGGGGGGTGACAAATCCCTGTCCCCAAAACGAAGGGAACAGCCTCTCGTCACTGTCCCCAGAACAGCCGTGACAAACCCGTGTCAGCGGGTGACAAATCCCTGTCGCCGTCCCCAGAACAGCAGGGACAAACCACACCGGGGGGTGACAAACCGGTGTCACCGTCCCCATAACAGCGGTGACAAACCTGTGCCGGCAGGTGACAAACCGGTGTCATTGTCCCCAGAACAGCAGGGACAAACCACACCGGGGGGTGACAAACCGGTGTCACCGTCCCCAACCAGCGTGGGGGGCAGGGGGGGGACACAAACCCACGTCCCCCCCCCCAGCAGCCAGGACAAGGTGTCCCCGTGCCGGAGGGGGACACAACCCCTGTGTCATTGTCCCCACGCCGGCAGGAGACAGAGCTGTGTCACCGTCCCCGTGACAACGGGTGACAAGTCAATGTCCTCACCGCCCCCCCCGTGTCCCCCCCCCGAGGTGACACCAGCTGTGTCCCCCCTCCCCCCCCCCCGTGTCCCCTCCCCTCCCCCCCAGGTCCTACCTGGCCCAAGCTCCGCTCCGGGGGGCTCTGCCTCATCTCGGCTGGGGGGGACACTGGGGGGGACACTGGGGGGGACACTGGGGGGGTTTGGGGACACTGGGGGGGGGGGGTTGGGTTGGTGGCTGCACCTGGGGGAGGAGGGGACAATGAGGGACAGCTCCAGCCCCCCTAAAAGCCCCAGGATCCCCCAAACCGCCCCCCACTCCCCCCAAAATATCGGGACCCCCCCTCCAGCCCCTAAATCCCCACTGGGTGCCCCAGTTTACCCAGTTGGTTCATCCTGGGCCCCCCCAGTCCACTTCCAGTTCACCCAGTTGGGGCCCAGCACGCCCAGTTCCACTCTGACACCCCCAAAACTGGATCCCAGTATCCCCCAGTCCACCTCCCGTCCACTCCCAGTCATCCCCCTCCTGCCCCCCCAGGCTTCCCAGTCCCATCCCAGTCCCCCCAGCTGCTCACCAGTGCCCCCCAGTTAAACCCCAGCATCCCTCAGTCCCCCCTCCAACCCTACTCCAGACCCCCGGGCTGGGTCCCAGCTCCCCCCGCATCCCCTCCCAGTCCCTCCCAGTCCCTCCCAGTCCCTTCCCAGTCCCTCACACTGAGGCCACAGCATTCCCCAGCCCCCCCAATCCCGTTCCAGCCCCCCCAACTGGCTCCCAGCTCCCCCACCATCCCCTCCCAGTCACCCCCAGTCCTTCCCAGTCCCCCCCCCCATCCCATTCCAGTCCCTCTCGGCTGGATCCCAGCCCTCCCCCATCCCCCCATTCCCCCATCCCAACCCTCCCAGTCTCCCCAGCTGAATCCTGGCTCCTTCTCCGTCCTCTCCCAGTCCCTCCCAGCCCCTCCAGTCCCATCCCAGTCCCCCCAGCTGGGTCCCAGCTCCCTCTCCCTCCCCTCCCAGTCCCCCCAGTCCCCTGAACCGGGTCCCAGTTCCCTCTCCATCCCCTCCCAACCCCCCCGCCCAATCCCATCCCAGTCCCCTGCGACGAGACCCCAGCATCCCCCACTGCTCCCCCAAACCCTCCCAGTCCCCCCCAGTTGGACCACAGCCCCCCCAACCGGATCCCAGTTCACCCCCCATCCCCTCCCAGCCATCCCAGTGCCCCCCAGTCCCTCCCAGTGCCCCCCAGTCCGGCCCCGCCGCCCCCCCCCCCGCCCTGCAGCACCCGCTGCCGCTCGCAGAATACTAATAGGGCAGGCTGGCGGTGCGGCGGGGCCGGGTGTCCGTCTGTCCCTGTCCCCGTGTCCCTCTGTCCCCGTGTCCCGCTGTCCCTGCCCCTCCGGACCCCCCCGGGGGGTATCGGGGTGTCCCAGCCCACGGGGAAAGGGAGGAGGAGGAGGGGGGGCTTTGGCTGTTGTGGGGTGTTGGGGGTGGGGACCGTGGCGGATTTGGGGTGTCGGGGTGCTGCTGGGGTGTTGTTGGGGTGTTGTTGGGATGTCGGGGGGATGCTGTTGGGGTTTGTAGGGGTGTCGGGCGGTGCTGGGGGGATGTCGGGAAGTGTTGGGGGGGGTTTGGGGGTGTATTAGGGGGTGTCGAGGGGGTTGGGGGTTGTTTGGGGGCGTCAGGGAGGTGTCGGGGTGTTGTGGGGTGTCTGATGGGGTGCTGAGGGGGTTTGGAGGTGTTGGGGGGTGTTGGGGGTGTCGGGGTCTGGGGGGGCCTGTGGGGGGGATCGGGGAGGTTTTGAGGTGTTGGGGGGTATCAGGGGGGGTCTTGGGGAATCCTGGGAGGGGTCCCAGGGGATGTCGGGGGGTCCTGGAGGGGGCCCAAAGGGGTGTTAGGGGGTCCCAGGGGATCCTGGGGGGGAAGTGGGTGTCGGGGGGGGGGGTGTTTTAGGGTTCTGAGGGGGTCTCGGGGTGTCATGGGGATGTTGGGGGGGTCCTGGGGGTGGGTGGTGGGGTCTGACAGGTGTTGGGGGGTCCCAGGGGGGTGTTGTGGGTCCTGGGGGGTGTCAGAGAGCTGTGGGGGGACCTCGGGGGGGATCCAGGGTGTGTGTTGGGGATCTGCCAGGGCGTCGGGGGGTGCTGGGTGGGGGTCAGGGGGCCCGGGGGACCTGTGGGGATCTCGGGGAGGGGATCTGGGGAGGGGTGGGGGTGCTCAGGGGGGCGTGAGGGGATCCTGGGGGGTTGTGAGGAGCTCCCGGGGGGGCTATGGGGGTCTGGGGAGGGGTCTGTAAGGTGCTGGGTGGTCCCGGGGGGGGCCTGGGGGGGGTCTGTCAGGGTGTCAGGGTGTTAACGGGGGGTCCCGGGGGGCGGTGGGGGGGGTCCCGAGGGGGCTCTGTCGGGTGTCGGGGGGTCCCGGGGGGTGGTGAGGGGGTCCCGCGGGGGCTCTGTCGGGCGTCGGGGGGTCCCGGGGGTGGGTCTGTAGGGGAGGGGTCGGTGGGGAGGGGTCGGTGGGGAGGGGTCCCCGGCCGGCGCTCACCTCTCACACTCCCCGCCGCATCCCCGCCGCTGCCGCCGCCGGTCACCGGGACACACCGGCCCGGCCCCGCCCCCTGCGGCTGGACACGCCCCCCTCCGGTACCGACCACGCCCCTTTCGGTACCGACCACGCCCCCTCCGGTACCGACCACGCCCCTTTCGGTACCGACCACGCCCCCTCCGGTACCGACGACGCCCCCTCCGGTACCGACCACGCCCCTTTCGGTACCGGTCCCAGGCACCGCCCGGTACCGATTCCCCGCCCCCCCTTCCTTTCCCGGGGGCTCAGAGCCTGTCGCCAGATCGTGACAGAGACCGGGAGCCCCCCAGGCCCCCCCAGAGCCTTTCACAGCTCCCGGGAGACCCTCAAAAGCCCCCTATGAGCACCCCCAAAACCCCTCAGCCTCCCTAAGCCCCACCCAGGTACCCCCCAGAGTCCCCACAAACACCCGCAGGGAGCGGTGTGGGGACAGGGAGAGGCAGTGGCAGAGGGACAGGTGGGGACAGGGACACCTGGGGGGGACAGGGCCAGGCTACACACCACTGCCCACACAGCCACGCACTAATGAACCCCGTTAATCACCTGTCCAGCAGCTGCTTCCAGTCCAGGGCCATGCTTGGGTGAGCGCGACAGTGGCGGGGGGGACAGGAGCCGAGCAAAATGGGGGACCCCAAGATGAGGGGAAAGGCGTGAGGGACCCCCGGGGTGGGGTGAGGGGATGAGGGGATGAGGGGAAAGGGGAAACCCCGCCATGATGGCACCCACAGAATGAGGTGAGAGCAGCGCTCACCATGACAGGACACCCAAGGCTGAGGGGAACGTGAGGGGAGGAAGGTGAGGGGAGAACCCCCTGCCATGATGGGGGACCCCAGGGTGAGGGGAAGGGGGTGAGGGGATGGGGAGCCCCCACCATGATGGGACCCCAGGGCTGAGGGCTGAGCCTCCGCCATGTTGGGACCCTCAGCGTGAGGGGAGGGGGGTGAACGGAGCCCCCCATGGCCAGACCCCAGAGCCGGGGGCTCTCCCACCCGTAGGGAGCCCCACATTCAGGACCTGAGGAGGGTCCCGAAGGGACAATGAGAGTCCAAAGGGGGCCTGCGGGTCCAGGGGGGAATTTGGGGCGTCCCGGGGGAATCTGGGGAGTCCCGAGGGTGTCTGGAACTCCCGAGGGTGTCTGGAACTCCCGAGGGAGGGTTTGGAGGAGTTTGGGGTGTCCCAGGGGAATCTGGGGGTCCCGAGAGGTCTCTCCCCCTCCCCCCCATCCCTCGCTTCCCTCAGCGCTTTCCCGCCCTTTTCGCGCTCCTGCGCGGCCGCCAGGGGGCGCTCGCGCCTCCCCACCGCGGCTCCCGCCGCAGCCGCGCGCCCGCGTCTGATTGGCCGCGCCCTCAGCGAGACCCCGCCCCCTCCCCAGCGCGGCGCCACCGGGGGGCGTGGCCTCGGAGGAGAGGGGGCGTGGCCTCGGAGGAGAGGGGGCGTGGCCTCGGCTGGGAGGGGGCGTGGCCTGAGCGGGGAGGGGGCGTGGCCTCGGTGGAGGGGCGTGGCCACCGCGTGCCCCATAGCGCCCCATAGAGACCCCATAGCGGCCTATAGAGACCCCATAGCGGCCTATAGTGCCCCATAGAGACCCCACAGTGCACTACAGAGACCCACAGCGCCCTACAGAGACCCCAGAGTGCCCCATAGAGACCTCTAGCGCCCTATAGAGACCCCAAAGTGCCCTACAGAGATCCCTAACACCCTATGGAGACCCCACAGTGCCCTATAGAGACCCCACAGTGCACTACAGAGACCCCTAACACCCTATAGAGACCCCACAGTGCCCTATAGAGACCCACAGCGCCCTATAGAGAACCCAGAGTGCCCTACAGAGACCCCTAACACCCTATAGAGACCCCACAGCGCCCTACAGAGACCCCACAGCGCCCTATAGAGACCCCACAGTGCCCTATAGAGACCCCTAACACCCTATAGAGACCCCACAGTGCCCTATAGAGACCCCTAACACCCCATAGAGACCCCCCAGTGCCCTATGGAGACCCCTAACACCCTATAGAGACCCCACAGCGCCCTACAGAGACCCCACAGTGCCCTATAGGGACCCACGGTGACCCCTGCCCCCCCCACCACCCACAGCGCCCTGGGGTGACCCCTGACCCCCCCAGAGACCCCCCCCACCCCCCGGCAATGATGTCATTGACAAAGGTGACGTCATCGGTCGTGTTGGCACCCGCGATGACATCATCAGACACGCCCATCCCGCCAGTGACGTCATCGGCCACCTCGGTGACGTCATTCGCCAGGCACGCCTTGCCGGTGATGTCACTGGGCACACCCACCCCGCTGATGACGTCACTGGCTACGTCAGGGAGGCCATTGGCCGCGCTGGCAGTGACATCACCGGCCACGCCCGTCTTTGCTGCTGACGTCACGGGCCACGCTGGTGCCGCCGGTGACGTCATCGGCCACGCCGGCGACGTCACCGGCCACGCTCGTGCCGCGGCAATGACGTCACCGGCCGCGCCGGCGACGCAACCGCCCGCGTCGGTGACGTCACGGGCCGTCGATGACGTCACCGGTCGGGCCGGGGGCTCTCGTCCAGCGCGCGTGGCCAGGCCGGGCGCGGCCAGCGGCCGGTGCCCAGCGGGCACGTCCGGCTCACTGCCGCGTCCGCAGGCGCAGGTAGCCGCCCCCGCTGGCCAGCGCCAGGGCCCCCCCCCAGCCCGGCCAGCACCGGGCAGTGCCCAGGGCGGCCGCCCTCGGCCCGGCCGCCTCCGGCCGCAAAGAGCCCGGCCCCCAGCAGCGCCGCCAGCCCTGCGGGGACACGGGGGGCACTCAGGGCACAGCCGGGGGCACCCAGGGGCTCCCCGAGGGGGGCAGGGAGCACCCGGGGGTGTCTGGGGGGGGTCCCCGGGGGCGTGGGGGTCACTGACCTGCCAGCAGCTGGGCAGCGGCCGCGGGCAGGAAGAGGCGGCCGCGGGGCCCCCCCAGCAGCTGCCAGAGGAAGAGGAGGAGGCCGAGGGCCGAGAGCAGCAGGGCGGCCACCATCAGCCCCTGCACCCCCCGCAGCAGCGCTGGGGACGGGGGGGGAGAGCCGCTGTGAGCCCCCCAGACTGACCGCGGCAACGCCGGACTGACCACAGCCCCCAAAACTGACCACAGCTACCCCCAAAACTGACCACAGCCCCAAAACTGACCATAGCAACCCCAAAACTGACCACAGCCACCCCAAACTGACCACACCCACCCCCAAAACTGACCACAGCCCCCAAAACTGACCACAGCCACCCCCAAACTGACCACAGCAATGCCAGACTGACCACAGCCCCAAAACTGACCACAGCCACCCCAAACTGACCACAGCAATGCCAGACTGACCATGGCAATGCCAGACTGACCACAGCCCCCAAACTGACCACAGCCACCCCCAAAACTGACCACAGCCCCCAAACTGACCACAGCCACCCCCAAACTGACCACAGCCCCCAAAACTGACCACAGCCCCCCCCCTGAGCCCCCCCAGACCCCTTTGAACCCCCCCCCCACCCCCCCGAACTTCCCCCGCGCCCACCAGAGCCCCTCCCTGGGGGGAAACCCAGCGTGAGCCCCCCAAAACCCCCCTGGGCCCCCACCCCCCGTGCCCCCCGCCCCCCCAGGACCCTCCCCAGTGTCCCCCCAGGACCCTCCCCAGTGCCCCCAGAGCCCCCCAGGACCCTTCCCAGTGCCCCCAGTGCCCCTTCAGGACCCTCGCCCGTGCCACCAGTGCCCCCCCAGGACCCTTGCCCGTGCCCCCCGCCCCCCCAGGACCCTCCCCAGTGCCCCCCCAGGACCCTCCCCAGTGCCCCCCGCCCCCCCAGGACCCTCCCCAGTGCCCCCAGTGCCCCCTCAGGACCCTCCCCGTGCCCCCCACTCACGGCTGAGCCCGAGGCTGCTGCACTCCCAGCCCTGGGAGCGGTTTTGGGGGGCACAGTCGTACCAGAGGTTCAGCGCCTGCGCATCCGGCAGCACCCACCAGCCCTGGGGGGGCACGGCAGGGGGGTGGGACCCCCCCCAAAACACCCCCGGGACCCCCAAAACACCCCCTGGGACCCCCCCTTAACAACCCCGGGACCCCCAAAACACCCCTGAGACACCCCCAGTAGGCTGAGACCCCCCCAAACACCCCTTGGAACCCTCCCCTGAACACCTCAGGGACCCCCCAAACACCCCCAGGGAGCCCCAAACACCCCTGGGACCCCAAACACCTCTGGGACCTCAAACACCCATTGGAACCCCCCCCTTAACACCCCTGGGACCCCCAAACACTCCCTGGGACACCCCCAGTATGCTGGGACCCCCCAAACACCCCTTGGAACCCCCCTCTTAACACCCCTGGGACCCCCAAACACTCCCTGGGACACCCCCAGTATGCTGGGACCCCCCAAGCACCCCTTGGAACCCCCCCCGAACACCCCAGGGACCCCCAAACACCCCTGGGACCCCCCAAAACACCCCCAGGGACCCCCAAAACACCCCCAGGGACCCCCCAAAACACCCCCGGGCCCCTCTCCTGACACCCAGGTCCCTCCCGTGGGTCGCAGTTTGGGGCGGGGGTCCCGCCGTGGGTCCTGGGGGTGCAGGGGGGGGGTCCCACCTTGTCCAGGGTGGCGACGAAGAGGAGCAGCAGGACCAGGAGGTGAAGGGCGGCCACGGCGGCCGGGAGGAAACTCATGGTGCTGCTGGGGGGGTTCGGGGGGGCTCAGCGGGACCCCAGAGCCCCCTTAAAGCCCCCGCAGAGCCCCCTTAAAGCCCGCCCAGAGCCCCCCATAAACCCCACATCCCCCCCCCTCCCCAGCCCTCACAGCCGCCATGGCCCCGCAGCCCCCAAACACCGCCAGAGACCCCCCTGAACCCCCCCAGAGCCCCCCACAGATCTCCCTGAAACCCCCAGAGCCCCCCCGAGCCCCCACAGATCCCCCTGAGCCCCCCGAACCCCCCACAGATCCCCCTGAACTCCCCCAGAGTCCCCCCGAGCCCCCCACAGATCCCCCTGGACCCCCCCAGCGTCCCCCAGAGCCCCCCCCAGAGCCCCCGAGCCCCCCCCCGAGCCCCCGAGCCCCCCCACAGATCCCCCAGAGCCCCCCTAGAGCCCCCCCAGATCTCCCTGAACCCCCCCAGAGCCCCCCCGAGCCCCCCACAGATCCCCCTGAGCCCCCCCCAGATCCCCCTGAACCCCCCCAGAGCCCCCCCAGATCCTCCTGAACTCCCCCTGAATCCCCCAGAGACCCCCAGGACCCCCACAGATCCCCCTGAGCCCCCCCAGAGCCCCCCCGATCCCCCTGAACCCCCCACAGATCCCCCTGAACCCCTCAGGACCCCCCAGTTCTCCCTGAACCTCCCCCAGAGCCCCCCCCCAGATTCCCCCAGAGCCCCTCAGATCTCCCTGAACCCCCCCCAGAGCCCCCCCCTTCCCCCAGAGCCCCTCAGATCTCCCTGAACCCCCCCCAGAGCCCCCCCCTTCCCCCAGAGCCCCTCAGATCTCCCTGAACCCCCCCCAGAGCCCCCCCAGATCCTCCTGAACTCCCCCTGAATCCCCCCAGAGCCCCCAGGACCCCCCCCAGATCCCCCTGAGCCCCCCCAAGACCCCCCAGTTCCCCCCCCCACCCCCCCCACCCTGTTTTTGGGGGTCTCTCGCGGGTCCGGCAGCTCCGCTCGCTCCGTTGGGGAGGGGGCGTGGCCTCGGCGGTCCCGACCACGCCCCCAAATGGCCGCACCCACCCTGAGGCCACACCCACCATCGGCCACACCCAGCGCTGGCCACGCCCACCCCGCCCACGCACTGAATGGACACCCCCCCCCCCCCCCCCAAAATCCTGGCTGCTGATTGGCTCAGACCCCGAGACCCCGCATCCTATTGGGTGTGGATTTTGGGGTGGTGTCTGATTGGTTGAAAACTTTGGTAGCTTCTGATTGGCTCGTTGCTTTATTGCCCCGCCTTCATTGGTCGGGAAGTGAAGGGGCGTGGTTTATGTGTAAAAAAAAAAAGCGCGGCCTCTGATTGGTTGTTCAGGCTTCGACCGCGCCCCGCTTGTGATTGGCTACAAGCCCGGGCCCCACCCTCACTCTGATTGGTTGATTCCCGCCGGGGGGGGGGTGTGAGTCACGTGTTTGATTTTGCGCGGGTTTCCAGTGTCACGTGGTTCGGCGAGGCCCCGCCCCTCGGCGCCGGCTCCATGGCAACGGCGGTGGCGGTCACGTGACCGCGGTCGGGGCCGGGAGGGGAAATTTGGGGGTCCTGGGGGGGAAAATTGGGGAGGGGGGTGGGGATGGGGGGGCTGGGGGGAGCCTTGGATCGGGACTCGGTGGGCTGAGGGTGTTTGGGGGGCCTTTGGGGGGGGATTCGGGGGGGCTTTGGGACATCTCGGAGGGGTGGGGGAAGGGGAGGGGGAGGGGAGGGGGGAGGGGAGGGGGTTGCCCCCCTCTGTTGCCACCAACAAAGCGGTGCCAGCCCCGGGAGGAGCCGCGCTGCCACGAGGGGACAGTGGGGCAGCATGGGGACAGTCCCGCACCCATGGGTGGGGTTGGGGGCGCTGGGTGGGGGTCCCGGACCCATAGATGAGGGTCCCGGTGTCCCCCCCCCGCAGATGGACAGGGCCCAGCGCAGGGTGGAGGTGCTGGAGGATCAAGTGCAGCGGGTGAGAGAACCCCCCCCTGCCCCCCCGGGATGTGGGTGGGGGTCCTGGGGCCGTGGGTGGGGGTCCCAGACCCATGGGTGGGGGTCCCAGACCCATGGGTGAGGGTCTCAGGGCTATGGGTGGGGGTCCCAGACCCATGGGTGGGAGTCCAGACCCATGGGTGGGGGTCTCAGGGCTATGGGTGGGGGTCCCAGACCCATGGGTGGGGGACTCAGACCCATGGGTGGGGGTCTCAGGGGTATGGGTGGGGGTCCCAGACCCATGTCAGGACCATGGGTGGGGGTCTGAGGTCTCTGCAGGGGTCTCTGTCTGGGGGTCCATGGGTGGGGGTCTGTGGCCATGAGTGGGGGTCCCTTTGGGGGGTCCCTGACCCATGGGAGGGTCCCTTTGGAGGGTCCCAGGGGGTGCCAGACCCACGGGGGTCCCTCAGCTGGCGTTGCCCTGACTGGAGGGGGGACCCTGACCTGTTTTGGGGGGGTCCCACAGGCGGGGGCGGCGCTGGGGGGGGTCCCTGGGGGCTCTGCCCCATTTTGGAGGGGGGGGGGGTCCCTGGGGGTCCCTGACCTGTTTTGGGGGGGTCCCGCAGGTGGGGGCGGCGCTGGGGGGGGTCCCTGGGGGCTCTGCCCCATTTTGGGGGGGTCCCTGGGGGTTCCTGCCCCATTTTGGGGGGGTCCCTGGGGGTCCCTGACCCATTTTGGGGGGGTCCTGCAGGCGGGGGTGGCGCTGGGGGGGTCCCTGGGGGTCCTTGCCCCATTTTGGGGGGGGCCCTGGGGGTCCCTGACCCGTTTTGGGGGGGTCCCGCAGGCGGGGGCGGCGCTGGGGGGGTCCCTGGGGGCCCTGCCCCGCCTGCGCCGGGAGCTGGAGGGGCTGCGGGGGGAGCGGCAGCGGCTGCGGCGGCTCCTGAGGCGGCGGCTGCAGGTGAGAGACCCCCCCCAAAATCCCAGGGGAGACCCCACCCAAAAACCCAGGGGAGACCCCTCAAACCCAGGGGAGACCCCTCAAACCCAGGGGAGACCCCCCCCAAAAACCCAGGGGAGACCCCTCAAACCCAGGGGAGACCCCCCCCCAAAAACCCAGGGGAGACCCCCCCAAACCCAGGGGAGACCCCCCCAAACCCAGGTGAGAGACCCCCCAAACCCAGGGGAGACCCCCCCAAACCCAGGGGAGACCCCCCCCAAAAACCCAGGGGAGACCCCTCCAAAAACCCAGGTGAGACACCCCCCCCAAATCCAGGTGAGACCCCCCCAAACCCAAGGGAGACCCCCAGAGCCCCGCGGGTGGGAGGGAGGGATCTGATTGGCCGGGAGGGGGATTCCCCCTGGTGACATCATCAGGATGGGAGGCTCTGATTGGGTGGCTAAGAGGGGGGATCCCGGGGCGATGGAGGGCTCTGATTGGCTGGGGGATGGATCCCAATCTGACGGAGGGCTCTGATTGGCTGGGGAGTGGATCCCAAGCTGACGGAGGGCTCTGATTGGCTGGGGAGTGGATCCCAAGGTGCTGGAGGGCTCTGATTGGCTGGGGAGTGGATCCCAAGCTGACGGGGGGCTCTGATTGGCTGGGGAGTGGATCCCAAGGTGACCGAGGGCTCTGATTGGCTGGGGAGTGGATCCCAAGGTGACGGAGGGCTCTGATTGGCTGGGGGATGGATCCCAAGCTGACGGAGGGCTCTGATTGGCTGCAGGAGCTGGAGGAGACCCAGCGGGACATCGAGGCCGAGCTGGAGCGAGCGGCGACGGCCCAGAGTGACCAGTAGGGATCCCCCAAAACCCCCAAAAACCCCCAAAAAAACCCCAAATCCCCCCCTGGAACCCCTCAATACCCCCCGACCCCCCCCTCAACACCCCCAAAACCCCCTGAGCTCCCCAAAACCTTTGGTCCCCCCCCAAATCCGTGGGTGCCCCTCACCCGCCCCCCCACCCCGTGTCCCCCCCAGGGCGCCGTGGGGGTCCCGGGGGTCCCGGGGGTCCCGGTGGGCGCAGGACGAGGCCGAGCGGGAGCGGCGCCGGCGCCGGGAGCGGGAGCGGCGCCTCCGGAGCTTCATGGCCGCCAAGGAGAGACCCCGGCCCCGCCCGGGTACCTGGGGGGCGCGGGGGGCACCCGGGGGGCATCCGAGACCCCCCTGGGGTGCCTGGGAGGGGGGTTTGGGGGTCCCTGGGTGCCCCCTCAGACTCCTGGGTGCCATGGGTGGGGAGGTATCGAGGGTCCCTGGGTGCTCCCGCCAGAGCCCTGGGTCCTTTGGGGGGGGTTTGGGGGTCCCTGGGTGCCCTTGGGGGGTTTGGGGGTCCCTGGGTCCCTTGGGGGGGGGTTTGGGGGTCCCTGGGTGTCCCCGCCAGACCCCTGGGTCCTTGGGGGGGGTCTGGGGGTCCCCGGGTGTCCTTAGGGGGAGGTTTTGGGGGTCCCTGGGTGCCCTTGGGGGGGTTTGGGGGTCCCTTGGGGTAGGGTCGGGGGTCCCTGGGTGCCCCCCCAAAGCTGGCTCATGGGTGTCCCCCCCGTGTCCCCCCAGCACGGCCCCGCCCGAGGCACCGAGCCCCCCCAGAAACCCCCGGGGACCCCCCTGAGGGGCTGGGGGAGGGGCTGGAGCCCCCCGGGGAGGAGGAGGAGGAGGAGGAGGAGGAGGATGAGGAGGCCTGGATGGAGGGTGAGGAGGGACAGGGGGGGTTTGGGGGGGCTCCGATGGGTTTGGAGGGACTTAGGACAGGTTTGGGGGTGCTGGGGGGGTCCCAGGGTGGTTTGGAGGGGTCCCAAGAGGGGTCGGGGGGGTCCCAGGGTGGTTTTGGGAGTTCTGGGGGGAGGGAGGGGGGACCAGAGGGGTTTTGGGGGGTCCTGGGTGGCTTTGAGGGGGGGTCCCAGCACTGTTTGGGGCGGTCCTAGGGTGGGTTTTGGGGTGCAGGGGGGTCTCAGAGGAGGTCCCATGTTGGTTTTTGGGGTGCAGGGTGTTCTATGGGTGGATTTTGGGGTTCAGGGGGGGGTCCTGAGACTGATTTTTGGGGTGCAGGGGGGGCGCAGACCTTCTCCCAGTTCCTGCTGCTGACGGAGCAGCACCGGGAGCTTCAGGAGCTGCAGCAGCACGTGGAGCAGGTGGGACCCCCCAAAAAAAACCCTCTTAGCACCCCAAAACCCCCCAGAGCACCCCAAACTCCCCCTGGAACCCAAATATCCCCCTAATTTTCCCCCAAAACCACCAATAACCCCCCCAGATCTTCCCAACCCCCCCAATTCCTCTTCTCAGGTACCCAAATCCCCCTTCGAGCTCCCCAAAACCCCTTCAGCCCCCCCGAAAAACCCCCAAAATTCCCCCCAAACCCCCTCCCCAGCTTCGGGCAGCGGTGGCAGCGGCGGAGACCCCCGAGGAGCCGGGGGGACCCCCGGGGGACCCCGAAATTGAGATCCAGGAGCTGCGGGAGCAGGAGCGGCAGGGGAGGGAGCAGCTGGAGGAGCTGCGGGCAGGTATTGGGGGGACCCCAAATTTGGGGGGGGGGGGTCCCGGGGGGTTTGGAGAGGTTTGGAGAGGGTGATTGGAGGGTATTGAAGGGGTTAATTTGGGTCTGGGGGGGCCGATTTGGGGTCTGGGGGCCCGATTTGGGGTCTCGCAGGGGTGCTTGGGGGGTTTGTTTGGGGTTCGGGGGGGGGCGATTTGGGTTTTTGGGGTGTAACTGGGGGGCTTGGGGAGGGGCCAGGAGTCCAGGGGGACCCCCAGGTTTTGGGGTACCCCCTGATTTTGGGGGTGTTCCCCCCCCCCCCACCCAGGGCTGGCGGCGCTGCTGGCCCAGCTGGAGGAGGGGCAGGGGGACCCCGACCCCACCCAGGACCCCCCGTGGGACCCCCCTTGGGACCCCCCCGGGAATTCCGACCCCCTGTGGGAGCTGCTCTGGCGCCTGGAAGTTGGGGTGACCCGGCTGCTGCTGCGGGAGGGGGACCCCCAGGTACCGGCGAGGGGCTGGGGGGGCACTGGGGGCAACTGGGGGCAACTGGGGGCAACTGGGGGGCTCGGGGAGGTGAGGTCGGGGAGGTTCTGGGGGGGCGGCTTTGGGGGAGGGGAATTTGGGGGTTCACTGGGGGAAAATTTGGGGGTCCTGCGGGGAGAAATTGGTGCCTCTGTGGGGGGAACTGGGGGTGTTGGGGGGGGGAGGGAACTGGAGGCTTGGGGGTGTGACTGGGGGGGGTTTTGGGGTGGAACTGGGGGGCTTTGGGAGGTTTGGGGCTCCCCCCCCCTCCCCCACTGTTCCACTCTGCCGCCAGGTCCTGGCAGGGAACGAGGCCGTGTGGGGTCGACCCCCCCCTCCGCGACCCCCCAGCCCCAGGTGAGCCCCCCGGGACCCCCCTGGCAGTGAGGGGGGGGTTCCCCCCTTGTCACGGCACCCATGGGTGTCCCCCGCGTCCCCTCAGGGAGGACCCCGCGGCCGGGGAGGAGGAGGAGGAGGAGGAGGAGAGACCCCTGAGCCCCGGCGAGCTGCGGGAGAGGGTCCTGCGAGAGGTGGGGGCACGGGGGTGCGGCCCTGGCACGTGGGTGGGGGGCCCAGACCCAAGGGTGGGGGTCTTGGAGCCATGGATGGAGCTCCCGGTCCATGGGTGGGGGTCCCTGAGCAATGGGTGGGGGTCCCAGAGCCATGGATGGAGCTCCCGGTCCATGGGTGGGGGTCCCAGTCCATGGGTGGGGGTCCCAGACCCAAGGGTGAGGGTCCCAGAGCCATGGATGGAGCTCCTGGTCCATGGGTGGGGGTCCCAGAGCAATGAGTGGGGGTCCCAGAGCCATGGATGGAGCTCCTGGTCCATGGGTGGGGGTCCCAGTCCATGGGTGGGGGTCCCAGACCCAAGGGTGGGGGTCCCAGAGCCATGGATGGAGCTCCCGGTCCATGGGTGGGGGTCCCAGACCCAAGGGTGGGGGTCCCAGAGCCATGGATGGAGCTCCCGGTCCATGGGTGGGGGTCTCAGACCCAAGGGTGGGGGTCCCGGGGCCATGGATGGAGCTCCCGGTCCATGGGTGGGGGTCCCAGAGCAATGGGTGGGGGTCCTGGACACCTGGGTCCCCCCCTTATTCCCCTCCTCCCACAGGTGCTGAGCCGCGAGGGACCCCTCCCCACCCCCCGGCTGGATTTGGGGGTGGCCCGGGACCCCCCTGAGCCCCCCTCCCCTCCCGGCCCCACCGGACGTCGGGGTCCCCCCACCCATGCTCGTGTCCCCCCACCCCGTTCCCACGGAAACCAAATATTTGGGGCGGTCGCGGTCGCGTTGCCGCCAGCAACGGCCAAACTTCCCAAAACAGCCCAAAACGACCCAAAACGCGCCTCGGAGGGCGGGGGAAGTGGGGGGAGGGGTGGGGGCGCCGCCCTTTGTCCCCCGTGTCACCCACCCGCGGGCTGGGGACACACGTGAGTGCCCCCCCTCCCCCCGCTCCGGGCACACCCCAGGGACCCCCCGAGCCCCCCCCCCCCGGTCGTGGGGGTGCCCTGATGTCACTGCCCGGGACCCCCTGACGTCACTGCCCGGGACCCCCTGACGTCACAGCTTCCCGGCCACGCCCCGGTGGGCACCGCCCGGGGAGACACGACTGGGACCGGCTCGGCGGAGAGACCCGACCCTGAGCGGAAACACCCGAACCTGCCGGTGCCGGGGAGACCCGAACGCGCCCGGTGGGACCCGAACGTCTCCGAGGGGAGCCCGAACCGGGACCTAGCTCCGGAGAGACCCGAACTCTGAGGAGCCGAACCGCTCCGGAGAGACCCGAAGCGCCCGAAACGGGACCGTTCCGTGCGAAGGGATCCGAAGCTGCCCGGAGAGACCCGAAGCTGCCCGGAGAGACCCGAACCCGCCCGAGGTGACCCGAACCGCGAGGAGCCCAACCGCTCCCGACAAACCCGAACCGGGACCGCCCCGTCCGTAAGGACCGAACCCGCCCGGAGCGACCCGAACCGGGACCGTCCCGTCCGTAAGGACCGAACCCGCCCGGAGCGACCCGAACCGGAACCGCCCCGTCCGTAAGGACCCGGAGCGACCCGAACCGGGACCGCCCCGTCCGTAAGGACCCGAACCGAACCCCCCCAGCTCGTTCGCAAACACCCGAGCCCACTCGGGTGAGTGCCGGGACCCACCCGGGGGGCTTGGGGGGCAGGGGAGGTGACACGGTGGGGGGGGGGACCGCCCAGCCCAGCCCCCTCCCCGGGGTCTCCCCCGGACGCTTGGGACCCCCCCCAATCCCCCACAGGATGCGGCCAGCGCCCGGCTGGGGCGGGGCGACCCCGGGATGAGACGGGGAGGGGGGGGGGAAGGAAGGAGATTCTCCCGGGCCTTATTTGGGCACAGCCGTGACCGCCCCCCCCGCCCCCGCGGGCACGGGACCCCCCCCCCGACCCCCGGCGTGAGCCCCAGGATTCCTGGGATCTCCCGAACGCCGGGAATCCCCCAGAGCCCCCAGATGCCCTCACTCCTTCCAGCCCCCCCCCCCCAGCTCTCCGCCCAAATCTCACGGATGCTCCCCAGTCCCTCCCAATAGCCTCCTCTTGCCCCCCAATATCCCGGGATAACCCGCTCCGTGCTGGCCCCCTCATCCCCCCCCTCCCCGTGCTGCACCCAGGGCCGCAGCCCCCCCCAGTACCCGCCAGATCCCCCCAAATCCCCCCCCAGCTCCCTCCACAAACCCCCATCTCCCCCATCTCCCCGAGCACCCCAAGAACCCCACGACCCCCTGATGCCCCAAATGCTGCTCAGCGCCCCAATCCCCCCCCCTCCCAGCCCCCTGATACCCCCCGGTAACCCCAATAGCCCCCCAGAGCCCCCCATGTCTGCACAGCCCCTGGGCTGCCCCTCTTCCCTCTCTGCCGTGTGCGGGACCCCAATAACCCCCAATATCCCTGGTACCCCCCCCAGCACCCCAATAACCCCCAATATCCCTGGTACCCCCCCCAGCACCCCAATAACCCCCAATATCCTCTGACACCCCCAGCCCCAATAACCCCCAATATCCCCTGACACCCCCAGCCCCAATAACCCCAATATCCCTGGCACCCCCAACCCCAATTACCCCCAATATCCCCTGGTACCCCCAGCCCCAATAACCCCCAATATCCCCTGGTACCCCCCCCAGCACCCCAATAATCCCCAATATCCCTGGTACACCCCCCAGCCCCAATAACCCCCAATATCCCTGGTACCCCCCCCCCCACAGCACCCCAGCACCCCAATAACCCCGTTACCCTGACACCCCCAGCCCCAATAACCCCAATATCCCTGACACCCCCAGCCCCAATAACCCCAATATCCCTGGCACCCCCAACCCCAATTACCCCCAATATCCCTGGTACCCCCAGCACCCCAATACTCCTCGATACCTCCAATCCCCCCCCAGCCCCCCCACACCTCCCAACACCCCTGACCCCCCCATCTCTCCGCAGCCCCCAGGATGCCCCCTCCGTGCCGCCCCCCGTCCCCTCTCCGCTGCGTCCAGGCCCTCAGTGCCCTCCTGGCCCTGGCGCTGGCAGCAGCCCCCGGCTATTGGAACCCGGGCGAGGGCGACGGCTGCTTGTCCGCCTGGGCCTTGTCCTTCGTCTTCACCCTCCTCCTCCTCCTCAACGACGCCTTCCGCCGGCCGCCACCCCGCCGCGACCTTCCGCTGGCCCTGGCCACCGCCGCCGCCATGGCTTGCGCCACCGCCACCGTCCTGTGGCCGCTGGGCCACCTCCGCGGCCACGAGGGCGGCCAGGGCCGCCCCCGCGCCCTCCGCGCCGCCGCCACGGCCGCCTCGGCCATCGCCGCGCTGGCCTACGCCGCCGAGGTGACCCGCGACCGGGCGCGACCCGGCGAGGCCGCCCCGTACCTGGCCACCCCCTCGGGGCTGCTCAAGGTGGCCGAAGCCTTCCTCGCCCTCCTCCTCCTCGGGCTGTCGGCCGAGCTGGGCGCGGCGTCGGGCCCCGCGGCCTTGCGCTGGTGTCTGGGCATCTACTGCGTGTCCTTCGTGCTGGGGGTGCTGCTGGTCGGGGGGTGCCTGCTGGGCTGGGGCTGGTGCGGGTGGATGCGGGACCCCGAGGGGCTGCGCTGGGGGCTGGGGGTCTACGCGGGGCTGGGGGTCGTGGCCTACGGGGCGGCCACGGTGCTGTGGGCGCTGTACAGCTTCTCGGACGACATGGGGGGCCAGTCACGGAGACCCTACGGGTGCCCCGCGACGTGCCCCTGGGACAGGAAGGTGCTGGTGGCCGTGCTCAGCGGCCTCAATTTGGTGGCGTTCGGGGTGGATTTGGGGCAGACGGGCAGGTTGGTGCTGTTGAGGGCCTGAGGGGGTGCATGGGGCGTGTGGGGGGGACCCGGGGGGGGAACAGGACCCTAAGGGGGGGTCTGGGGTCTCCCACAGGTTGGGATCAGGGCCTTTAGGGGGGTCTGGGTTGCCTCCTGGGGTGGGATCGGGCTCCCAAAGGATCCTCTGTGGGGTAGGTTTGGGACCCTAAGAGGGGTCTGGGGGGGTACTGGGATCCTAGGGAGGGTCTGGGGTCACCCCAGGGTGGGATCCGGTCTCTCTGGGGGTCTGGGGTCCTCTCCTGGGGTGAGATCAGGCTCCTCATGGGAGTCCTGGATCCTCTATAGGGCAGGATTGAGCCCCTGGTGGTGGTCTAGGGGCCACCGCAGGGTGGGATCAGGATGCTAATGGAGGTTTGGGGTCTCCCCTTGGGGTGAGATCAAGCCCCTAATGGGAGTCCTGGATCCTCTCTGGGGCAGAATCTGGCCTTTATTGGGGTCAGGGTCCCCCCTGGGGAGATACTGGGACCCTAAGGGGTTCCTGGTTCCTCTGTGGGGTGGGATTGAGCCCCTGACAGTGGTCTGGGGTCCCTACCAGAACGGGATCGGGTGCCTAAATGGGTTCTGGGTCCTCTGTGGGGCAGGATCCGGCGCTTATGGGGGTCTGGGGTCAAGTGCCTGAGGGGGTCGTGTCTCCCCCCTGGAGGGATGTTGGGATCATAAGGGGGTCTTGGGGAGGGGGACACCACTGAGGCCTTAATTTGCGGGGTGCAGATGTGATGTCATTAAAGGGACATTTCTGCTTCTTAATGAGCTGCTGAGTGTCTGTGAAGGGGCATAAAGAGGGGGAAACGTGAGGGAAAGAATGGTGGGCAACATGAGGGGAAAAGGGGGGAACAGGGAAAGAGGCAGGAAACGTGAGGGGGGAAGAAGGTGGGAAACATGAGGGGAAAATGGTGGGAAAGGTGAGGGGGGGAAAGAGTAAGAAATTTGAGGGGAAAAAGAGTGGGAAATGGGGAAAGGGGAGGGAAACGTGAGGGAGAAAAGAGCAGGAAATGTGAGGGGGGAAAAGGGAAGAAAGGTGAGGGGAGAAAAGGGCGGGAAAGGTGAGGGGAGAAAAGGGAGGGAAACGAGGGGGAAAATGGGAGGGAAAGGTGAGGGGGGAAAAGAGCGGGAAAGGTGAGGGGAGAAAAGGGAGGGAAAGGTGAGGGGAGAAAAGGGAGGGAAAGGTGAGGGGGGAAAAGGGAGGGAAAGGTGAGGGGGGAAAAGGGAGGGAAAGGTGAGGGGAGAAAAGGGAGGGAAAGGTGAGGGGGGAAAAGGGAGGGAAAGGTGAGGGGAGAAAAGGGTGGGAAACGTGAGGGGAAAACGGAAGAAAATATGAGGGGAAAAAAGCCAGGAAACACAAGGAAAAAAGGGCAGGAAGCCTGAGGGTAAAATTGGCAGAAAACACGAGAGGACAAAAGGATGAAAGGAGGGGAAATGTGGGGGTAAAAATGGAGGCAAGGTCCCCCTCAATTCCTCAGGTGCCCCCTCCCCAAAATGAAGCGCGGACTCTGGAGGTTGCTCAGACACTTTTATTTCTGGGGGGGGCTCAGGGGGCCTTGGCTGCCCGCACCCTCTTCTTCCTCACCACCACGGGCTTCTGGCTGCGCAGGATGGCGCTGGCCCGGCGCAGAGCGGCCTGGAGGGGACAAAAATGGGGGTCAGCACCCCAAAAATAAGGGCTGAGCCCTGGGCGTGGGGTGGGCTCACAGCCTGAACGACCCCTCGGAGCTCCCAGCGCACGTCTGGGGACTGCTCCGGTTTTGGGGATCCCTCTCCAGGTTCCACGGGGGTCACAGAGAGACTCCACTCTCCTTGTTTTGGGGATTTGCAGGAGTTTTAAGCCCCCCTCAAGAGATTCCAAGGGTGCCTCCAATTTTTGGGCTCCTTCCGAGGTGTTGAGGACTCCTGTCAGGCTGTAAGATCCTCCCAAAGCTCTGGGTCCCCTCCCACGTTTCAGACCCCTTTCCCCCGAATTTTGGGGTCTCTGCAGCTTTTTGGGTTCCTCGCCAGTTTTTGGAGTCACCTCCAGATTTTTGGGGCGCCCCGGGGGGTTCCTTGTACCCTCCAACTCCAAGGAATCCTCCTCTTCCAAAGCGTTCCCATCCTCCCACGGAATTTCTAATCCCCGCTCCCCAAATTTCACGGCCCTCCCTGGATCTTTGGGGCTGCACCCCCCCCCCGATTTTGGGGTGCCCCTCACCATGCGCAGGTCCCTCCTGTATCTGTTCTTGCTGATCAGGTGCCGGAGGCTCCGCAGGGACCCCCGGGCGTCGCGACGGATCCGCACCCGCACGTACGACGTGGCCGGTTTGCGCTGGCCTGGGGTGGGGGGGGGAAAGGGGAGGGTTTTGGGGGGAGTCTCTGAGGATTTGGGGTTCCCCTGAAGGCTGAGGGGTACCTGTGGAGGTGGGGGGAGGGGGGGAGGCACCCACCTGAGCGTTTCTTGAGCACCACCACGATGCCTTTCCCGTCCGGCGCCGGCTCCACGCCCACGGTCTTGCGGTGGATCAATCCGTTGTAGCGGAAGGAATTCCGGGCCTTGAGGTTGTTGGGCTCCTGGAGGGATTTGGGGAGGATCAGGAGGAGATTTTGGGGTGGCCAGAAGGGGATCGCTCAAAATTTCAGGGCAGGGGGACACGGCCCAAAGGGGAAGGAAGCCCAAGGATCACAAGAGGTTTGGGGAAGGGGGGCTCAGGGGTCTTGCAGGGGACCCGAGGGGTTTTAGGGGGGGGGGTTCAAAGTGAATTTGGGAGGGTCTGGGGATGTCCCTGAGAATTTACAGGAGACCCCCAAAAATCTGGGAAGTGCTCAGGAGGCTGGAGAGAGGGGCAGGGTCGAAGCCCAGGGGCTGGGGGTGGGCTCAGAGCATTTGAGTGGGTCTCAAGCACCCGGGGAGGGCAGCTGGGACCCCCTTTGGGGGTTAATGGGGCTTTACTGGGTGCCTAAAACTTCTTCTTGGGGTTTGGGGGGTTTCGGAGGATCAGTGCGAGGGCCCCATGCGGCTGTGGTGGCACCTGCGACCCCGCTTTGGGGGTTCAGAGCCGCCTCTTGGGGCTCGGGGGGTCCCGAAGTGTCACTGAGGGGTCCCCAAGGCCGTTCCCCGCTCCCCCTCCCGCTTCCGAGGTGTCCCCCGGCACTGACGGTGCTGTAGGTCTGGTTGTTCCTCTTCAGCAGGAAGCTGGAGCAGTTCCGCACCACCATCCACTGCAGGTGGGCCGACATGGCGCCTGTGGGGACCGGGGAAGGCCCCGGGGAGCGGCCTCAGCGCCCGCCGCCAGCCCGGGGCCGCGGCTTACAGCGCGTTACCGGCTCCATCCCGCCGCCCCGCATTCCCCCCGCCCTTAGGGACCCTCCCGGGGGTTGGGGACCCCTCCCCCGGCACCAAGAGCCCCCCCGGGCCGCCCCAAAGCGGAGCCCCACGCGGCACCTCCGCTCCCTGCGGCCGCCGGAAACGGAAAGAGCGACGGAAGCCTCGGCGAACTCCGGCCCCCTTCGGCAAGCTCCGCCCCCCTTCGGCAGCCGAACTCCGCCCAGCTTCGGCAATCTCCGCCCAGCTTCGGTAACCTCCGCCCCTCGCTCGGAGCTCTCCGCCTATACTCGGAAATTTCCGTCGGTTTTCGTTAAGCGCAGCATTCCTTCGGAAATTTCCGGTTTCTTTCGGGATTTTCCGGTCTTCTTCGGTAGTCTCCTCCTCTTCCTCGGACCAGCGTTCGGGTTCTTTCGGCTCCGTCCGGGAGTTTACGGAAAGGGGGCGGGGCTTGGGTGGCTTCCCGCGCTTTTTTGTGTGGGGCCTCGGAGCAGGTGAGGGAGAAAAGCGTAAAAATGGGTGAAAATGGGGTTTTTTTGAGGGGTTATGAGGACTTTGGGGTTCTGTGGGCGATACTGAGGGCCTGTGAGGGCATCTGGAGCTCTGTGGGTGCCTCTAAGATTTGGGGGGCTCTGAAGGGCTGTGAGGAGCGCAGCGAGAGGTTGTCCTAAAGTTTTCTTCAGGTGATCCTGAGGGAGAAATGATCACTAAAGGATGTTTCGGTTCCTGAAAGGCTCTCCTGCACTGCCAGGGGACCTTTCCCCAAACCTGCCTTGTACAGAGTTTTTAGTAATAGACAGGTAATTCGTAATTCAAAGGCAACACTGCCCAGCAATTCTCAGAAACGCCCCTAATTCTCGTCTAGAAAAGGGCTCAGGAATCTGGCAGAGACACTTTTCTGTGGGCCAGCCTCCTTTGTCCATTATTATTTCTTTTCAAATAATAAACCCCAAATAAAGCAGATTTTAATCTACAGGCTGAGCCTTTTTCCTGGCAGCTCTAAGAATTTTAACGCATGGACGGACGGTTCCATGCTTTAAAAGGATCTTTCCCGGTTATTTATGACAAATAAAATTCAGTCTGGGCAATTCCAGATTTCCTCTGCTACTTCAGGTTCGGGGTTCTGCAGCAGAAGGTTTTAACCCCCCGAGGCCTTTTCTGCAGGAATGTGAACTCAGATTTTCCCTTTTCCAGGTGGAATTTGTGCCTCCTCAGGTATGTAAAGATCGGTGGGGAAAGCCTCGTGTTTAACACCTCAGAAAAAAAATCCGAAAAACAACTTTAAACACCTTTAAAAGCTTTTACAAACTGCGGTGGTTTTAGTAAAATTTAACGTTATTTTAAGAGATTTCGATGCTTTCGCTGCATCTCACACCCCGACTGCGTTAAAAAAAAGGTTGAACTGCAAATCCCATTGGCTCTAATTAAAAATTGTCTTGATGGTGGGGGGGCTCTGTGAGGGGATTTGGGGGGTCAGTGAGGGGATTTAGGGGGGTCAGTGAGGGGATTTAGGGGGGTCAGTGAGGGGATTTAGGGGGTCTTTAGGAGATTTAGGGGGGTCAGGGAGGGGATTTGGGGGGTCTTTAGGGGATTTGGGGGGTCAGTGAGGGGATTTGGGGGGGTCAGTGAGGGGATTTAGGGGGTCAGTGAGGGGATTTGGGGGGTCTTTAGGGGATTTGGGGGGTCAGTGAGGGGATTTGGGGGGTCAGTGAGGGGATTTAGGGGGGGTCAGTGAGGGGATTTGGGGGCTCTGTGAGGGGATTTGGGGGGTCAGTGAGGGGATTTGGGGGTCACTGAGGGGATTTGGGGTCTGGAGCGGGTCAGTGACGCTTTGGGGGGGGTCAGTGACACCGGGGGGGGATCAATGGGATTTTTTGGGGGGGGCCAGTGACGATTTGGGGGGGGATCGATGGGACTTTTGGGGGGGGAGTCGATGACACTGGAGGGGGATCAATAACAGCTCGGGGGGATCGATATCAGCTCGGGGGGGTGGTCGGTGACGCCGGGGGGGGTCGATCCCGGCTCGGGGGGCGGCCATGGGGTTTTGGGGGGCCGTGGCTCTGGCGGCCGTGCTGGTTTTGGGGCGGGGGGGCCCCTTCCAGCTGCAGGAGACGCTGCGGGGGCTGCGGGGGGAGAACGCGCGGCTCGAGGGGACCCTGCGCAACCTGAGCCGCGCCCTGGGGGCTCTGCGGGCCCGGCTGCGCGACCCGCCCGGTGAGTGCCCCCCAAAAACCCCCAAAACCCCCCCAAAAACCCACCCGAACCCCCCCAAACCCCGGCTGTGGGACCCGCCCGGTGAGTGCCCCCCAAAAACCCCCAAAACCCCCCCAAAAACCCCCCTAACCCCCTCCAAATCCCGGCTGTGCGACCCGCCCGGTGAGTGCCCCCCCAAAACCCCCCAAAAACCCCCCTAACCCCCTCCAAACCCCGGCTGTGGGACCCGCCCGGTGAGTGCCCCCCCAAAACCCCCCAAAAACCCCCCTAACCCCCTCCAAACCCCGGCTGTGGGACCCGCCCGGTGAGTGCCCCCCAAAAACCCCCAAAACCCCCCCAAAAACCCACCCGAACCCCCCCTGAACCCCCAAACCCCGGCTGCGCGACCCGCCCGGTGAGTGCCACCCAAAAACCCCCAAAACCCCCCCAAAAACCCACCCGAACCCCCCCTGAACCCCCAAACCCCGGCTGTGGGACCCGCCCGGTGAGTGCCACCCAAAAACCCCCCAAACCCCCCCAAAGCCCCCCCGGAAACCCCCCCAAAACCCACTAGAACCCCCCCAAAAACCCCCCAAAACCCACAACCTCCCCCCAAAACCCCCCAAAACCCCTCCCGACCTCCCAAACTCCCCCTGGACCCCCCCGGGATTCCCCCACAAAAGCCCCCCTGAACCCCCAAATCCCCCTCAAACCTCCAAATTACCCCAAACCGCCCCCACAAACCCTCCCCACGTCCCAAATTACCCCAAACCACCCCAAAAATCCCCCAGCCTCCCCCAAAATCCCCTCAAAACCCCAAAATCCCGCCGAACTCACTCAGAACGCCCCCAAAAGACTCAAAACTTGGGGTTCGGGGGGATTTTGGGGGGGTTCAGGGCTTTTGGGGGGGATTTTGGGTTAATTTGGGGGGGTTGGGAGGAGTTCAGGGGTTCAAGGGGGATTTTGGGGAGAGATTTGGGGCTTTTCGGGGTTTTTTTGGGGGGATTTAGGGTTAATTTGGGGGGGTTGGGAGGAGTTTGGGGGTTCAGGGGGGATTTTGGGGAAAATTCGGGGCTTTTTGGGAGGATTTAGGGTTAATTTAGGGGGGGCTTGGGAGGAGTTTGGGGGTTCAGGGGGGATTTTGGGGGGATTCGGGGCTTTTTTAGGGGGATTTAGGGTTAATTTGGAGGGGTTTGGGAGGATTTTGGGGGTTCAAGGGGGATTTTGGGGGGGATTCGGGGCTTTTCGGGGCTTTTTGGGGGGATTTAGGGTTAATTTGGGGGGGTTTGAGAGGAGTTTGGGGGTTCAGGGGAATTTTGGGGGAAATTTGGGGCTTTTTGGGGGGATTTAGGGGTAATTTGGGGGGGTTGGGAGGAGTTTGGGGGTTCAGGGGGGATTTTGGGGGTATTGGGGGTTTTTGGTTTTTTTGGGGGGGGATTAGGGGTAATTTGGGGGGGTTTGGGAGGAGTTTGGGGGTTCAAGGGGGATTTTGGGGGGATTTGGGGCTTTTTGGGGGGATTTGGGGTAATTTGGGGGGGTTTGGGGGCTCAGGGGGGATTTTGGGGAGAGATTTGGGGGTTTGGGGGCGGTTGGGGTTCCGGGAGGGTTTTTGGGGTGATTTGGGGGGTTCTGAAAAGCCCCCCCCGCCCCCTCCCCCAGAGCTGGCCTGGACCCAGGAGCCCCCCCTGCCCGAGCAGCCCCCCCCGTGCCAGCGGGGGGCCCCTTCGGCCGCCCCCCAAAACCCCCCCGGGACCCCCAAACTGGGGGGGCTCCTCCTGGGGCTGGGGGTGCGGCTGCTGCTCTGAGCCCCCAATCAGGTACCGGGATTTGGGGGGGCTGGAGGGGATTTTGGGGGGGTTCGAGGGGATTTTGGGGGGTTTGAGGGGATTTTGGGGGGTTTTGGGGGGATTAAGGGGATTTTGGGGTGGTTTTGAGTGGATTTTGGGGGGTTTTGGGGGGGTTGAAGGGATTTGGGGGGGGTTTTGAGTGAATTTTGAGGGGCTGAGTGGATTTGGGGGGGTTTTGAGGGGATTTTGGGGGACTGAGTGGATTTTGGGGGGTTTGAGGGGATTTGGGGGGGTTTTGAGGGGATTTTGGGGGGCTGAGTGGATTTGGGGGGGGTTGGAGGGGATTTTGGGGCGGTTCGAGGGGATTTTGGGGGGGTTTGAGTGGATTTTGGGGCTGTTTGGGGTATTTTGGGACGTTCGGAGTGGATTTTTGGGGTATTTTGGGGGCATTTTGGGGTATTTTGGGAGGTTTTCAATGAATTTTGGGGTATTTTTGAGGGGGTTGAGTGGATTTTGGGGGCATTTTGGGGTATTTTGGGGTGGTTTAGGGTATTTTGGGGGGTTTTGAGTGGATTTGAGGGGGGTTGAGTGGATTTTGGGGGCATTTTGGGGTATTTTGGGGGATTTCCAATGGCTTTTGGGGTATTTTTGAGGGAGTTTGAGTGGATTTTGGGGAGGGTTGTGCCCCTCCCCCCTCATTAATTAACATCAATATTAATTAGGGCAGGAAAAGGGGGCGATCAATACGACCCCGGGGGGGGTCCAGGAGGATTTTGGGGATTTTGGGGGGTCCCTGGACCCCCCCTTGACCTCCCCGTGCTCTCCACAGGGCGGTCCCGGCTCTGCCCCACGGATGGGACACCCCAAAATCCCCCAAATTTACCCCAAAACCGCCCCAAAATCCATCCCCGCCCCCCCCAATTAAACACCTTAATGAGGTTTAATTGAGCCAAGGCTCTCGGACCTTTTATTGCTGATTTTTGGGGGAAAATTGGGACCTTTTCGTGCTCCTTTTTGGGGCTAAAAACCGGCAGAATCAGATCGGGGTAAAATCCCCCAAAATTGGAGCAAAACCCCCCCAAAACGGGTCCAAAAAAAAAAAAACCAACAAAACCAAAACTGGGTGAGAAAAGCCAAAAATCGGCTCCAAATGGGCTCAGATTGCGTCAAAATCCCCCAGATTGGGTGAAAACCACCCGAAATTGGGTGAAAATCACCCGAAATTGGGTTGAAATCGCCAAAATTGGGTGAAAATCGCCCGATTTTGGGTGAATCCCCCCCCTAGAGGAGAGTGCAGCGCTCGCGGGGTTTCGGGGGCGGGGACATCGGGGGTGTCGCGACAGGAGGGGCGACAGGGGGCGGGGACATCGGTACCAGGGGGGAGGGGACACCCCAGGAAGGGGCGGCGACAGGGGGCGGGGAGATCGCGGGAGTCGCGACATGGCGGGAGACAGGGGGTGGGGACACCGCGGGGGTCGCGATATGGGGTGGGGACACTGCGGGGGTCGCGATACCGGGTGGGGACACTGCGGGGGTCGCGATACGGGGGGTGACAGGGGGTGGGGACACTGCGGGGGTCGCGATATGGGGTGGGGACACTGCGGGGGTCGCGATATCGGGTGGGGACACTGCGGGGGTCGCGATACGGGGGGTGACAGGGGGTGGGGACACTGCGGGGGTCGCGACTCGGGGGGCGACAGAGGTTGGGGACACTGCGGGGGTCGCGACGCGGGGGGTGACAGGTGGTGGGGACACTGCGGGAGTCGCGATATGGGGGGTGACAGGGGGTGGGGACACTGCGGGGGTCGCGATACCGGGTGGGGACACTGCGGGGGTCGCGATACGGGGGGTGACAGGGGGTGGGGACACTGCGGGGGTCGCGATACCGGGTGGGGACACTGCGGGGGTCGCGATACGGGGGGTGACAGGGGGTGGGGACACTGCGGGAGTCGCCATATGGGGTTGGGACACTGCGGGGGTCGCGACGCGGGGGGTGACAGGTGGTGGGGACACTGCGGGAGTCGCGATATGGGGGGCGACAGGGGGTGGGGACACTGCGGGAGTCGCGATACGGGGTGGGGACACTGCGGGAGTCGCGATACGGGGGGCGACAGGGGGTGGGGACACTGCGGGAGTCGCGATACGGGGTGGGGACACTGCGGGGGTCGCGATACGGGGGGCGACAGGGGGCGGGGACACCGCGGGGGTCGCGATATGGGGGGTGACAGAGGCTGGGGACGTCGGGGATGTCGCGACATGGCAAGCGACAGGGGGTGGGGACACGGTGGATATCGCGACAGGGCGGGGGCCGACAGGATTTGGGGACCCTTTAGGGCCTCCCGCCCTCGGGCTCCCCGGGGGGGTCCTGTCGCGACTCGGCGACGCCGCTCGGGGGGTCCCCTCCCCCTCCCACCCCCCCGCCCCGTCCTCAGCCTCCTCCGAGTCCTCCGCGCCGCCAGGGGGCAGCACGCGCATCTGCACGCCGCAGCCGCGCAGGCGCAGCGGCGCTCCGGGCAGGTGGCGCAGGCGCAGTCGGGCGGAGGCCGCGCCGCCCATGGGCAGAGGGCGCCGGTAGGCGGCGCTGTAGGCGGCGCGCAGCTGGAACAGCGAGAGCCCCGCGGGGCGCGTGCGCAGCAGCGCCCGCAGCTGGCGGGAAAGCGCAACTGCATCCGGGTCACCCGCGGCGGGGTCGGCGGGCTCCTGAGGGGGGGCCTGAGGGGAGGCGCTTGGGGGGTCCCTGGGGGGGCTCTGGGGGCCCTGGGGGGCGCTTTGGGGGTCCCTGGGGGGGCTCTGGTGGCCCCGGGGGGCGCTTTGGGGGTCCCTGGGGGGGCTCTGGGGGCCGCTTTGGGGGTCGCTGACGGGGCTCAGGGGGCCCCGGGGGGCGCTTTGGGGGTCCCTGGGGGGGCTCTGGGGGCCGCTTTGGGGGTCGCTGACGGGGCTCAGGTGGCCCCGGGAAGGGTCACGGGGGTCCGAGTGGGGCTGCGGGGCGCTTTGGGGGTCGCTGAGGGGGCTCAGGTGGCCCCGGGGGGCGCTTTGGGGGTCCCTGGGGGGGCTCAGGTGGCCCCGGTGGGCGCTTTGGGGGTCGCTGGGGGGGCTCTGCTGTCCCCAAGGGGGGGGTTTGGAATCCCAGGCGCTCTGATGGGGCTGAGCGGCGTCGCAGGGGGGGCTCTGGTGGGGACCTCGGGGGGTCCCTGGGGGCATTTTGGGGGTCCTGCACACCTGGGTGCCCTTCTGGGGCTGGGGGGCCGCTCTGGGGGTCCCGCGGGGTTTCTGGGGGGGTCCCCGCGCTCTTTTCTTGGCCTTTGCCGCCCCCCTGCCCCCCGAGCGCCCCCGGCGCCGCGGGGCCTCCCAGGGCTCGTCCTGGCGATCTGGGGGGGACAAAAGGGGGCAGGGGGTCAGTGGGGGGGGGGGGGACACCCCCGACCCCACCCCCGGGTGCCCCCCCGACCCCTCCGGTTCGTACCTGAGCGGTCCCAGGCGGGCACCAGCAGGTCCAGCGTGTCCAGCCCATCCCCCTCCAGCCAGCGCAGGGTCCCCATGGGGGGGGGAGGGGAGGCCGGGGGTCTCTGAGGGGTCTCTGAGGGGGGAAGGTGAGGGGGAGGTCTCAGGTTTGGGGTCCCAGGGACCTCCTCCCCCCAAAATCGAGGTCTGCCCTCCCTGCCCCCTCAATTTGGGACCCCCTGACCCCTCCCCCCACCCAATTTGGGGGTTTGCTCCCCTCGCCGCTCCCCTCTGAATTTGGGACCCTTCCGCACCTTCCCCATTCCCCTCCCTCCCGCCCTTGCCCCCTCCCCCCTCACTTTGGGGACCCCCCCCCGGACCCCCCCCCGCCCCCCACAAATTTTGGGTTTTCTCCCCTCCCCCCCCCCTTACCGAGCTCTCCTCGCGCCCCTCCCCCACTTCCCCTTTCGGTTCCCGCCGAGGCCCCGCCCCCCCGCGCGATGACGTCACGGGAGCGCGCGTCCCTCCCCTTTTACGCGTGACGTCATCGCGCCGGCGCCGCGCGCGGACGCCCTTGGCGGGGGGAGGCGATGGCGGGACGTGAGTGAGGGGAGGGAAAATGGGGGGGGGGGGCGTCCTGAGGGGATTTTGGGGGTCCTGAGGAGATTCTGGGGGTCCTGAGGAGATTTCGGGGGTTTTGAGGAGATTTCGGGGGTCCTGAGGGGATTTCCGGGGTCCTGAGGGGATTTCGGGGGTCCTGAGGAGATTTTGGGGGTTTTGAGGGGATTTCCGGGGTCCTGAGGAGATTCCGGAGGTCCTGAGGGGATTTGCGGGGTCCTGAGGAGATTTCGGGGGTTTTGAGGAGATTTCGGGGGTCCTGAGGGGATTTCCGGGGTCCTGAGGAGATTCCGGGGGTCCTGAGGGGATTTGGGGGGTTTTGAGGGGATTTCGGGGGTCCTGAGGAGATTCCGGGGGTCCTGAGGGGATTTGGGGGGTTTTGAGGGGATTTCGGGGGTCCTGAGGGGATTCCGGGGGTCCTGAGGGGATTTGGGGGGTTTTGAGGGGATTTCGGAGGTTCTGGGGTGGAATTGAGGAGGTTCGGGGGGTCCTGGGGGGGTTTAGAGGGTCCGGAGGGGTTTTGGGGGGATTTATTGGGAGAATTGGGGTGTCCTGAGGGCGTTTTGGGGGGAAATTGGAGATTCTGTGGGTTCTGGGTGGAATTGAGGGCTTTTGGGGGAAATTGGGGATTTTGGGGAGGAATTAGGGGTCCTGAGGGGGGGTGGGAAGGTCTTGGGATGAGGTTTGAGGGAAACTGGGAGTCCTGAGGGGTTTTGGGGGGGATTTGGGGGGTCCTGAGGGGGTCTGGAAGAGTTTTTTGGGGGGGTTCTGGGTGGGTTTGGTATCTGGGGGTACTTTGGGGGTCATTTGGGGGGTTCTGGGGCTGCGCTTTGGGGGTCGGGGTTGTTTGGGGGGCGTCTGGGAGTGATTTTGGGGTGGTTTAGGGGTGTTCGGGTGCATCTGGAGCGGTTTTTGGGGGGTTTGGAGGTGCTTTGGTGGATTCTGGAGGTGTTTTGGGGGTGTTTGGGGTGTTCTGGGGGTGCTTTTGGGTGTTTGGGAGGTTCTGGGGGTGCTTTGGGGTGTTTGGGGGGTTCTGGGGGTATTTTAGGGGTGCTTTTGGGTGTTCTGGGGGTACTTTTGGGTGTTTGGGGTGCTCTGGGGGTGGTTTTGGGTGTTTGGGGGGTTCTGGGGGTATTTTGGGGGTGCTTTTGGGTGTTTGGGGTGTTCTGGGGGTATTTTGGGGGTGCTTTTGGGTGTTTGGGGTGTTCTGGGGGTGCTCTGGGGGTGCTTTTGGGTGTTTGGGGGGTTCTGGGGGTATTTTGGGGGTGCTTTTGGGTGTTTGGGGGGTTCTGGGGGTGCTTTTGGGTGTTTGGGGGGTTCTGGGGGTGCTTTGGGGGTGCTTTGGGGTGTTTGGGGGGTTCTGGGGGTATTTTGGGAGTAATTTGGTGGGTTTTGTGTCTTTGGGTGGTTCTGGGAGGATTCTGAGGGTGTTTTCCGTGGTTTCGGGGTTGGTTTTTTTTTTTGGTGTTTTGAGGGTTCTGGGTGTGTTCCGGGCTTGCCTGGGGGCGGTTTTGGTGGTTTTTTGGGGGGTTTTTGGTGGTTTTTTGGGGTATTTTGGGGTCTCTGACCTCCCCCCACCCTCGTTTCCCCCCCCCAGGCCTGGGCACGGCCCTGCGGACGCTGTGGGCCAAGGAGCCGGTGATCGCCGCCAGCTTCGGCATCGCCGTCCTGGGTGAGGCCCTGGGGGGGTTTTGGGGGTTTTTTTTTTGGGGGGAGGGGTCTCCTGAAGGCCCCCCCTGACCCCCCTCTCTGTGCCCCTCCCCCAGCCTTGGTGTCGCCGCTGCTGAGCCCCTTCAGCAAATACTCGGAGATGATCAACCGTGCCACGCCCTACACCTACCCTGGTACAGAGCCCAAAAACACCCCAAAAACACCCCCAAAACACCCCAAAATCAACCTAAAAACGTCCTAAAATCGTGTCTTATACCTACCCTGGTACAGAGCCCAAAAACCCCCAAAAACACCCCAAAATCAACCTAAAAATATCCTAAAATCGTGTCTTATACCTACCCTGGTACAGAGCCCAAAAACACCCCCAAAACACCCCAAAACCACCCCAAAATCAACCTAAAAATATCCTAAAATCGTGTCTTATACCTACCCTGGTACAGAGCCCAAAAACCCCCAAAACACCCCGAAATCAACCTAAAAACGCCCTAAAATCATGTGTTATACGTACCCTGGTATAGAGCCCAAAAAACACCCCAAAACCACCCCAAAATCAACCTAAAAACGCCCCAAAAATACCCCAAAAATATCCCCTACGCCTACCCTGGGTACAGACCCCAAAACTACCCCAAAAAACCTTTGGGAACCCCCAAATCCCCCCAAGAACCCCAAATCCCCCTTGGGAACCCCAAATCCCTCTCAGGAGCCCCCAAATGCCCCCCAAGAACCCCAAAACCACTTTGGGACACCCAAATTCCCCCCCAAGAGCCCCAAATTCCCCTCAGGAACCCCCCAAATCTTCCCCCAAGAACCCCAAATCCCGCTCTGGGAGCCCCCCAACCCCCAAATTCTCCTCGAAGAACCCCAAAATCACTTTGGGACCCCCAAATTTCCCCCGAGAACCCCAAATCCTTCCCAAGAACCCCAAATCCTCCCCTGGGACCCCCGAATTTCCCCCAAGAACCCCAAATTCCCCCCCAAGACCCCCAGATTTCCCCTAAGAACCCCAAATCCCCCTCAGGAACCCCCAAATCCCCCCCAAGAACCCCCAAACCACTTTGGGACCCCCCAAATTTCCCCCAAGAACCCCAAATCCCCCCCAAGAACCCCCAAACCACCTTGGGACCCCCTAAATTTCCACCAAGAACCCCAAATCCTCCTCTGAGACCCCCCAAACCCCCCCAAATCCTCCCCTAAGAACCCCAAAACCACCTTGGGACCCCCAAATCCTTCCCCAATGACCCCAAATCCCCCTCTGGGACCCCCCAACCCCCCTGCCCAAATCCTTCCCTAAGAACCCCAAATTCCCCTCAGGAACCCCCAGATTTCCCCCAAGAACCCCAAATCCCCCTCAGGAACCCCCAAATCCCCCCCAAGAACCCCAAATCCTCCCCAAGAACCCCAAATCCCCCTCAGGAACCCCCAAACCACTTTGGGACTCCCAAATCCCCCCCCAAGAACCCCAAATCCTCCTCAGGAACCCCCAAATCCCCCCCCAAGAACCCCCAAACCACTTTGGGACCCCCAAATCCCCCTCAGGAACCCCCAAATCCCTCCCAAGAACCCCAAATCCCCCTCAGGAACCCCCAAATCCCCCTCAGGAACCCCCAAATCCCTCCCAAGAACCCCAAATCCCCCTCAGGAACCCCCAAATTCCCCTCAGGAACCCCCAAATCCTCCCCCAAGAACCCCAAATTCCCCTCAGGAACCCCCAAATCCCCCTCAGGAACCCCCAAATTTCCCCCAAGAACCCCCAAATCCTCCCCTGGGACCCCCAAATCCTCTCCAAGAACCCCAAATCCCCCTCAGGAACCCCCAAACCACTTTGGGACCCCCAAATCCCCCTCAGGAACCCCCAAATACCCCCCCCAAGAACCCCAAATCCCCCTCAGGAACTCCCAAACCACTTTGGGACCCCCAAATCCTCCCCCCAAGAACCCCAAATCCTCCCCTGGGACCCCCAAATCCCCCCCCAAGAACTCCAAATCCCCCTCAGGAACCCCCAAATCCCCCTCAGGAAACCCCCAAATTTCCCCCAAGAGCCCCAAATCCCCCTCTGGGACCCCCCAAATCCCCCTCAGGAACTCCCAAATCCCCCCCCCCCCCCCCCAAGAACCCCAAATCCCCCTCTGGAACCCCCAAATCCCCCTCTGGAACCCCCCAAATTCCCCTCAGGAACCCCCAAATACCCCCCCCAAGAACCCCAAATCCCCCTCAGGAACCCCCCCCAAATCCCCCCCTCCCCAACCCCATTTCCCTCCCCCTTAAAACCCCTCAACCCGAATTTGGGGGTTCTCCTCGGGGGGAGTTTTGGGGACCCCCCCAATCCCCCCCAAATTGCTCTCCCAGTTCCGGTGAGGGACGACGGGAGCGCCCCCGAGGTGCCCTCGCACCCCTGCGACCCCGAGGGCCCCAACCTCCGCTGGCTCAAGGACCTCTGAGGGACCCCAAAACCCCCCCGGGGGGACCCCAAAAATCTTTTAGGGTGGGGGGAGCCCCCTCCCACTTTTTTTGGAGGAGTTTTGGGGGGGGGGGTCCCCAATTCCGGGAGCCCCCCCCCCCCCCCCTCCAAAATACAGAATTCCACAACGAGGTTTTGTCGTTTTTTGGGGAGGTTTGGGGTGGGGGGTTGTGGGGATTTTGGGGTTCCCCCCCCCTCCATCACCCCAAAATGTGGGAAATTTGGGGGAGTTTTGGGGTTTTTAAGGGGAGGTTTTGGGGGGGGGGCTCCCAAAAAATGAGAAAGGGGGGTGAATTTTTGGTGTTTATTGAGGAATTTGGGGGGGATTTTTTTTTTTGGGGGGAGGTTTTGGGGTCTGTGGGGGTTTTTTTTTTGGGGGGGGGGGGGTCCTCCTTGCTGGGTCTCAGTCGAAGTTGGAGAATTTGGGGACCCTCGGGGGCTTCTCGTCGGGGGGGCTGGGGGGGGGCCAGGCGGGGGAGGGGCCCAGAGCCGCCTCCTCCCCCCCCTTGGGCTGTGGGGGAAGGGAGGGGTCAGACCCCAAAACCCCTCCCCGAACCCCAAAAATGACCCCAAAACCCCTCCCCCAACCCCAAAAATGACCCCAAAATCCCCCCCGAACCGCAAAAATGACCCCAAAATTTCCCCCGAACCCCAAAAATGACCCCAAAATCCCCCCCTGAACCCAGAATTAACCCCAAATCCTCCCCAGGATCCCCAAAATCCCCCCACCCCCCCCAAACTCCCCCTGAGCCCCCCAAATCCACCCTGATCCCATAACCCCCCCCCCAGGACCCCCAAAATCTCCCTCAAACCCACCTTGACTCCCCCAAAATTGTCCAAACCCCCCCTCGGCCTCCCCAAATCCCAGGACCCCCCAAGGTCCCCCCAAAACCCCCCCGACCCCCCCCCAAATCCCCCCCAGATCTCCCAAAATCCCCCCAGGACCCCCCCAAAATTCCCCCAAACCCCCCTGACCCCTCCAAAACCCTCCCAGGACCCCCCAAAATTTCCCCAGGACCCCCCCCAAACCCTCCCTGACCCCCCCAAAATCCCCCCAGGACCCCCCAAACCCTCCCCAATCCCCCAAAATCCCTATGACCCCCCTAAACCCCCCCCAACCCCTCCAAAACCCCCCCAGGACCCCCCCCCAAACCCTCCCTGACCCCCCAAAATCTCTGCAGGGCCCCCCCAGGACCCCCCAAAACCCCCCCTGACCCCCCCCAAAACCCTCCCTGATCCCCCAAAACGCCCCCAGGACCCCCCAAACCCTCCCTGACCGCCCCTAAACCCCCCCCAGGACCCCTCAAAATCCCCCCAGGACCCCCCAAAATCCCTCTGACCCCCCCTAACCCCCCCCCAACCCCTCCAAAATCCCTCTGACCCCCCAAAATCCCCCCAGGACCCCCCCAGGACTCCCCAAAATCCCCCCAGGACCCTCCCAACCCCCCCCCCCGACCCCCCAAAATCCCCCCAGGACCTCCCAAAATCCCTCTGACCCCCCCTAACCCCCCCCCAACCCCTCCAAAATCCCTCCAGGACCCCCCCAAATCCCCCCAGGACCTCCCAAACCCTCCCTGACCCCCCCCAAACTCCCCCAGGACCCCCCAAATTCCCCCCTGCCCCCCCCCCAAGCCCCCTCCCCTCCCCCCCCCCGTACCTGTCCGCCGCCCCCGCTGGGGTTTGGGGGTGCCCCCGCCCCCCCCCGCCGCCCCCCCCGGGGGTCCCTCCGGCGCCGTTTGGAGCTGGGGGGGTCCGGGGGGGGCTCTGGGGGGAGGGGCGCTGGGGGGGGGAGGGGCGCGGGGGGGCCCCTCTCGGGGGGGGGCTCGTTCTCGGCGTTCCCGGGGGCGGCGTCCGGGACCCCCCCGGGGGAACCCCCCTCGTCCTGGGGGAGGGAGGAGGGGAATTGGGGGGTCAGGGGGGGATTTGGGGGGGTTTGGGGGGATTTTGGGGGGGTTTGGGGGTTTTTGGGGAGTCTTGGGGGGGTTTGAGGGGGGACTTGGGGGGGGTCAGGGGGATTTTGGGGGGTTTGACGGGGGTCAGGGGGTGTTTTGGGGGGTTTTGGGGGGGGTCAGGGGGTGTTTGGGGGGATTTTGGGGGGATTTTGGGGGTTTTGGGGGGATTTGGGGGGGGTCAGGGGGATTTTGGGGGGTTTGACGGGGGTCAGGGGGTGTTTTGGGGAGGTTGGGGGGATTTTGGGGGAGTCAGGGGGTGTTTGGGGGGATTTTGGGGGGGTTGGAGAGGGGATTTGGGGGGGTCAGGGGGTGTTTCAGGGGTATTTTGGGGGGGTCAGGTGCTGTTTGGGGGGATTTTGGGGCGGTCACGGGGATTTCAGGGGGTTTAGGGGAATTTTGGGGGGTTTGAGGGGCATCAGGGGGTGTTTGGGGGGGCTTTGGGGGTCATTTTGGGGGGGTTTTGGGTTTTGGGGGGGTCCTGAGGGTTCATTTTGGGGTTTTTAGGGGTCCCAGGATTCATTTTTGGTGTCCCAGAGCTCATTTTGGGTTCACTTTGGGGTTTTTTGGTGTCCCGGGACACATTTTGGGCTCACTTTGGGGTTTTTTGGTGTCCCGGGGCTCATTCTGGGGGTCCCGGGGCTCATTTCGGGCTCACTTGGGGGTTTTCTGGGCTCCCGGGGCTCATTTTGGGTTCACTTTGGGGTTTTTTGGGGTCCTGGGGCTCATTTTGGGTTCACTTTGGGGCTCATTTTGGGGTCCCAGGGCTCATTTGTGGGGTCCCGGGGCTCATTTTGGGCCCACTTTGGGGTTTTTTGGTGTCCCGGGACTCATTTTGGGCTCATTTTGGGGTTTTCTGGGGTCCCGGGGCTCATTTTGGGCTCATTTTGGGGGTCCCGGGGCTCATTTCGGGTCCATTTGTTGGGGTTTTGGGGCCGCACCTGCAGCAGCACCGTGAGCTGACCCTGCCGGTAGCGATCCCCGTGCGCGTCCAGCACCTGCATCAGGAACCTGCGCCCGGGGCGGGGCCCGGGTGTGTCCTGGGTGTGTCCTGGGTGTGCCCAGGGTGTGCCCAGGTGTGCCCAGGTGTGTCCTGGGTGTGCCCAGGTGTGCCCGGGTGTGCCCAGGTGTGTCCCGGGTGTGCCCAGGTGTGTCCTGGGTGTGCCCAGGTGTGCCCGGGTGTCCCCAGGTGTGCCCTGGGTGTGCCCAGGGTGTGCCCAGGGTGTGTCCTGGGTGTGCCCAGGGTGTGTCCTGGGTGTACCCAGGGTGTGCCCCAGGTGTGTCCGGGTGTGCCCAGGTGTGTCCGGGTGTGTCCAGGGTGTGCCCAGGTGTGTCCTGGGTGTGTCCAGGGTGTGCCCCAGGTGTGTCCGGGTGTGCCCAGGGTGTGCCCAGGTGTGTCCTGGGTGTGCCCAGGTGTGCCCAGGGTGTGCCCAGGGTGTGCCCAGGTGTGCCCAGGGTGTGTCCTGGGTGTACCCAGGGTGTGCCCAGGTGTGTCCTGGGTGTGCCCAGGTGTGCCCAGGGTGTGTCCTGCGTGTGTCCCGGGTGTGCCCAGGTGTGCCCTGGGTGTGCCCAGGGTGTGCCCTGGGTGTGTCCTGGGTGTGCCCAGGGTGTGCCCAGGTGTGCCCAGGTGTGCCCAGGGTGTGTCCTGGGTGTGCCCAGGGTGTGCCCAGGTGTGCCCTGGGTGTGCCCAGGTGTGCCCAGGGTGTGCCCAGGTGTGCCCAGGGTGTGTCCTGGGTGTACCCAGGGTGTGCCCAGGTGTGTCCTGGGTGTGTCCCAGTTCCCCCAGGTGTCCCCAGGCGTGTCCCAGGTATCCCCCCAGACGTCCCCAGGTGTGCCCCAGGTGTGTCCTGGGCATGTCCCGGGTGTCCCCAGGTGTGTCCCAGCCCCCCCAGGTGTGTCCTGGGTGTGTCCCAGCTGTCCCCAAGGCCCCCCAGATGTGCCCAGGCATGCCCTGGGTGTCCCCAGGTGTGTCCCAGCTGTGTCCCCAGCCCCCCCAGCTGTGCCCTAGCTGTGCCCCCAGGTGTGTCCCCAGCCCCCCCAGGTGTCCCCCAGCCCCCCAGGTCTGTCCCAGCCCCCCAGCCGTGCCCCCAGGTGTCCCCCAGCCCCCCAGGTGTGCCCCAGCCCCCCCAGCTGTGCCCGCAGCTGTGTCCCAGCCCCCCAGCCGTGCCCCCAGGTGTGTCCCAGCCCCCCAGGTGTGCCCCAGGTGTGCCCCAGGTGTGCCCCAGCCGTGCCCACCTGCGCTCGAGCTGCAGCCGCCGCGTCACGCGCTGAACCTGCCGGAGCCGCTGCAGCGCCCGCGCGTTCACCTGGGGGGGGAGGGGCGGCGCTGGGCGGGGCCAAAGGGAATGGGGGAGGGGCCAAAGGGGGAGGGGGCGGGGCCAAAGGGGAGAGGGGGCGGGGCCAGAGGGAAAAGGGGGTGGGGCCAAAGGGGGAGGGGGCGGGGCCAAGGGGGGGCGGGGCCTGGAGGGTGAGGGCGGTGCCTCCCTCTGAGGGGGGAGTCCGCCATTTTGAGGCCGGGGACGCCATTTTGAGGGCGTCTCCGCCATTTCGAGGCCATCCCCGCCATTTTGAGGCCGTCTCCACCATTTTTAGGCCGTCGCTGCCATTTTGAGGGTGTGGGCACCATTTTGAAGGCGTCTCCGCCATTTTGAGGCCACGTGCACCGTTTTGAAAGTGTCGCCACCATTTTGAGGCCCTCTCTGTCATTTTGAGGCCGTGGGTGCCATTTTGAGGGCGTCTCCGCCATTTTGAGGCCCTGTGCACCACTTTAAGGCCGTCTCCACCATTCTGAAGGCGTCTCCCCCATTTTGAGACCATCTTCACCGTTTTGAGGCCGTCTCCGCCATTTTAAGGCCACGTGCGCCATTTTGAGGGCGTCTTCGCCGTTTTGAGGCCGGCTCCTCCATTTTAAAGGCTTTTCCACCATTTTAAGGCCGCGTGCACCCTTTTGAAGCCGTCTCTGCCATTTTGAGGCCGTCTCCCCCATTTTGAGGCCGTCTCCGCCATTTTAAGACCACGTGCGCCATTTTGAAGGCGTCCCCACCATGTTGAGGCCGTCTCCCCCATTTTGAGGGCTTCTCTGCCATTTTGAGGCCACGTGCAGCATTTTGAAGCTGATCCCGCCATTTTGAAGGTGTTCCCGCCATTTTGAAGGTGTTCCCGCCATTCTGAAGGTGTTCCCGCCATTTTCAAGCTGTTCCCACCATTTTCAAGCTGTTCCCGTTATTTTCAAGGTGTTCCCGCCATTTTCAAGCTGTTCCCGCCATTTTGAAGCTGTCCCCGCCATTTTCAAGGTATTCCCACAATTTTCAAGGTGTTCCCGCCATTTCCAAGCTGTTCCCGCCATTTTCAAGCCGTTCCCGCCATTTCCAAGCCGTTCCCGCCGCGTTCAGGCCGCCCCCCCCACACCACGGGCGCTCCCCCCCCCGGGCCCATCCCAGGTTTATTTTTTTGGGCGCGTCCCGGCCCCGCCCTCCCGCGCAGCTCCCCCCGCTCACCTGGCGGATCTCCCGGCAGCGCCGTCCCAGCGCCTGCAGCTTCATCCGGCGCCGCCGCAGCTCCGGGCCCTCCACCCCCTCCTGCCCCTCCCCCCTCTCGCGGCTCCCCCCGCGCCGGGGGCGGGGCTGGGGGGGGAGGGGCGCTGCCGCCCCCGGCTCGGCCCCGGCGCCCTCGGGCCCGGCCTCGGGCTCGCCCTCGCTCTCCAGGATGTTCCCCCCGAAGAGCGGCTCCAGCGCCAGCTCCGAGCCCGGCGGCGCCGAGAACTCCTCGAACGACACCCCCGCCATGCCTGGGGGGGATTCGGGTTTCGGGGGGGGGGGGTCCAAACCCACCCGGGGCTCCCCAAATTCACCCAATTCACCCCCACCCCTCCCCCGGTCCCCCTCCGCTCGCTCGCGGCACTCCCAGTTTGTCCCGGTGCCCCGTCTGTTGTTCCCAGTCCATCCCAGGTCCTCCCAATGCTCTTCCCAGTGCTCCCAGTTCTACCCTTTCCCGCCCCATCCCTCCCAGTGCTCCCAGTACCGCTCCCTCTCCTTCCCAGCCTATCCCAGCTAGCCCTGGTGCCTCCCAAAGCCCTGCCCAGTGCTCCCAGTCCCTCCCAGTGCCCCTCCCAATCCCTCCCAGTCACCCCCGGAGCCCCCAGTCCCTCCCAGTGCCCCTCCCCATCCCTCCCAGTCACCCCCGGAGCCCCCAGTCCCCTCTCCCAGTCCCTCCCAGTGCCCCTTCCCATCCCTCCCAGTCACCCCCGGAGCCCCCAGTCCTTCCCAGTGCCCCTTCCCATCCCTCCCAGTCACCCCCGGAGCCCCCAGTTCCCTCTCCCAGTCCCTTCTCCCAGTCCCTCCCAGTGCCCCTTCCCATCCCTCCCAGTCACCCCCGGAGCCCCCAGTCCCCACTCCCAGTCCCTCCCAGTGCCCCTCCCCATCCCTCCCAGTCCCTCCCGGTCCATCCCAGTCCCTCCCAGTAACCCCCCGCCTTGTGACGTCACGCACCGCCCGGTGACGTCACTCGCGGCGGCCCCGGCCGAGCCCGGAGCGCGGCGGCCCCGGTTGGGGGAAGGAGGCGCGCGCTGATGACGCAAACGCGACGCCAGGAAGTGACGCTTTTCCGGCGCGACGCGTGGGGAAAGTGACGTCATCGCTGCTGCGACGGGAACGGCGGGAGCGGGAGGTACCGGTGGGGGGGATTTTGGGGAATTTTGGGAACATTTGGGACATTTGAGGACGGCGAGGGGGAGGGGGCTGGGGGTGATCCGGGGGGGTTCTCTGGACCCTTCCCAGTGCTCCCAGTGCTCCCAGTTCGAGCATCTCGGCGAGCGAGGGGTGACCCGGGGGGGGTCTCCGGGCCCCTTTCTCGCCCTCCCAGTGCTCCCAGTGCTCCCAGTTTGAGCCATGTCGCTGGCGGACGAGCTGCTGGCGGACCTGGAGGAGGCGGCGGGGGAGGAGGATGAGGCCGAAGGCTCCGAGGGGGGGGAGGAGCCCCCGATCGAGGACGTGCGGGAGGAGCCGGAGCCGCTCGAGGCCGCCGAGTCCGTGCGGAGCATCGCCAAGCTCTGGGGGTCCAAAGCGGTGAGAGACCCCAAAATCCCCTGAAATCGCCCCAAAAACCAGCCCTGAACCCACCCCCCATGGAGCAGCGCCAAGCTCTGGGGGTCCAAAGCGGTGAGAGACCCCGAAATCCCCTGAAATCACCCCAAAATCACCCCAAAAACCAGCCCTGAACCCACCCTGAACCCACCCCCCATGGAGCATCGCCAAGCTCTGGGTGTCTAAAGCGGTGAGAGACCCCAAAATCCCCCAAAATCACCCCAAAAACCACCCCACATGGAGCAGCTCCAAGCTCTGGGGGTCCAAAGCGGTGAGAGACCCCGAAATATCCCCAAAGTATCCCAAAATACCCCAAAATCACCTGAAAAGGTTCCAAAATCACCCTAAATCACCCCAAAATGTCCCAAAATACCCCAAACCCACCCGAAATCACCCCAAAATCCACCCCAAACCAACCCAAACACCCCAAAAATATTCCCAAAGCCGCCCCAAAAACACTCCTGGAACTCCAAATCCACCCCAAAATCCACCCCGAAACCACCTGGAAACGCCCAAACGTCCACCCCAAAAAAAACCCCCAAATCCACCCCAAAAAATTCCCCCAAAAACCCCAAATCCACCCTAAAAAAACCCCAAAATTTGGGGTTTTCTGCAGTTTGCTGACATCATGCAGAAAATCGAGGAATACATCGGGAAGCAGCCCAAGGCGGCCGAAGGTGACCCCGAATCCCCAAAAATTTGGGGCTCCCACACCCCAAAATCCCAAATTTTGGGGGGATTTGGGGCAGTCCTGGGAGGGATTTGGGGATTTCGGGGGAGATTTGGGGATTTTGGGGGTGGATTTGGGGATTTTGGGGGTGGATTTCGGGGTTCCCAGGGGATTTTGAGGATGCTGGGTGGGATTTTTGGGTTCCAGGGGGAATTTTTTGGGAATTCTGGGTGGGTTTTGGGGTTTCCCAGTGGAATTTTGGGGTCATTTTCCCGTTTTTTAGGGGGTGGGATTTGGGGAGTTTTTAGTGGGATTTGGGGAGTTTTTAGTGGGATTTGGAGAGTTTGGGGGGGGATTTGGGGAGTTTGGGGGGGGATTTGGGGAGTTTGGGGTGGAATTTGGGGGGGTTTGGGTGGGATTTGGGTGGGATTTGGGGAGTTTGGGGGGGATTTGGGGAGTTTGGGGTGGGATTTAGGAAGTTTGGGGTGGGATCTGAGGAGTTTTGGGGGGATTTGGGGAGTTTGGGGGGTATTTGGGGAGTTTTGGGGGGATTTGGGGTGGTTTGGGTGGGATTTTGGGGGGATTTGGGTGGGATTTGAAGGGTCTTGGGGGGGATTTGGTGGGTTTTGGGTGGAATTTTTGGGTTGCAGCGGGGATTTTTGGGAATTCTGGGTGGCTTTTGGGGTTCGCCAGCGGAATTTTGGGGCGATTTTCCCGTTTTTTGGGCAGTTTTGGGGCCGGTGGAGGCGGCCCCCGAGTACCGGGTGATCGTGGACGCCAACAACCTCACGGTGGAGATCGAGAACGAGCTCAGTGAGCGGCTTTGGGGGCTTTTTTTGGGGGGTGGGTTGGGGTTTGGGGAGGATTTTTGGGGCTGATTTGGCTTTTGGGGTGCCCCTCCCCCCCCCAGACATCATCCACAAGTTTATCCGGGATAAATATTCCAAACGCTTCCCGGAGCTGGAGTCGCTGGTGCCCAACGCCCTGGATTACATCCGCACCGTCAAGGTGGGTGGGGTCCCAAAAACACCCCAAAATGCCCCAAAACCACCCCAAAATGCCCCCAAAATGCCCCAAAAACACCCCAAAATACCCCAAATCACCCCAAAATGCCCCAAAAGCACCCCAAAATGCCCCCAAAACACCCCAAAATGCCCCCAAAATGCCCCAAACCACCCCAAACCCACCCCAAAATGCCCCGAACCACCCCAAACTGCCCCCAAACCACCCCAAAATGCCCCCAAACCACCCCAAAATGCCCCCAAACCACCCCAAAATGCCCCAAAAACACCCCAAAATGCCCCAAAAACACCCCAAAATGCCCCAAAACCGCCCCAAAATGCCCCCAAACCACCCCAAAATGCCCCAAACCCACCCCAAAATGCCCCAAAACCGCCCCAAAATACCTCAAAACTGCCCCAAAATGCCCCCAAACCCACCCCAAAATACCCCCAAAATGCCCCAAACCACCTCAAAATACCCCCAAACCACCCCAAAATGCCCCAAAACCACCCCAAAATGCCCCAAACCACCTCAAAATACCACAAACCACCCCAAAATACCCCCAAACCACCCCAAAATGCCCCAAAACCACCCCAAAATGCCCGAAACCACCCCAAAATGCCCCAAAACCGCCCCAAAATACCTCAAAACTGCCCCAAAATGCCCCCAAACCCACACCAAAATACCCCCAAAATGCCCCAAACCACCTCAAAATACCCCCAAACCACCCCAAAATGCCCCGAAACCACCCCAAAATGCCCCAAAACCGCCCCAAACCCACCCCAAAATGCCCCAAAACTGCCCCAAAATGCCCCAAATCACCCCAAAATGCCCCAAACCCACCCCAAAATGCCCCAAAAACACCCCAAAATGCCCCAAATCCCCCCAAAATGCCCCAAAAGCACCCCAAATTGCCCCAAAAACACCCCAAAATGCCCCAAAACCACCTCAAAACAGCCCAGAAACACCTGAAACCAACCCAAAATCCCCCCCAAATCACCCCCAAAATCCTCTCAAATCCCCCAAAATCCCCTCAAATCCCCCAAAATCCCCCCCAAATCCCCCCCAAAAATCCCCCCAAATCCCCTCAAATCCCGCAAAATCCCCTCAAATCCCCCAAAATCCCCCCAAAATTCCCTCAAATCCCCCCAAAATCCCCCCAAATCCCCCCCAAAATCCTCTCAAATCCCCCCAAAATCCCCTCAAATCCCCCCCAATTCCCCCAAATCCACCCCAAAAGCTCCCAAATCCTCCCCAAAATCCCCCAAATCCCCCCAAATCCCCCCAAAATCCCCCAAATCCCCCCCAAATCCCCCCAAATCCACCCCAAAATCCCCAAATTCCCCCCAAATCCCCTTCTACCCCCTCCCTTTGCCCGTTTCCGCCGCTCCCGGTGACGTTTTTGGGGGTTTTTTTGGGTTTTTTTGGGTGGATTTTGGGGTTTTCGGCAGGAATTGGGCAATTCCCTGGACAAGTGCAAGAACAACGAGAACGTGCAGCAGATCCTGACCAACGCCACCATCATGGTGGTCAGCGTGACGGCCTCCACCACCCAGGGGTCACCCCGAGATTTTGGGGGTTTTGGGGGGTTCTGGGGGGTTTTGGGGATTTTTTGGGATTTTTTGGGATTTTTTTCAGGTTTTTTTGGGGGGGTTTTGGGGGTTTTTTGGGGATTTTTTGGGATTTTTTTCAGGTTTTTTTGGGGGGGTTTTGAGGGGTTTTGAGGTTTTTGGGGGGATTTTTGGGGGGGGTTGGAGTTTTTGGGAGGGTTTTGAGGTTTTGGGAGGGCTTTGAGGTGTTTTGGGATTTTTTGGGATTTTTTTCAGGTTTTTTTGGGGGGGTTTTGGGGGTTTTGAGGTTTTTTGGGGGGGTTTTTGGGGGGGTTTTGGGGGAGGTTTGGGGTTTTTGGGGAGGTCTTGGGGTTTTGGGGGGGTTTTGGTTTTTTTGGGGTTTTTTTGGGGGGATTTTGGGTTTTTTTTTTGTTTTTTTGGAGTTTTTTGGGTTTTTTTTGGTTTTTTGGGGGGTTTTGGGGTTTTTTTTTCTTTCTTTGGGTTTTTTTTGGGCGGGTTTTGGAGTATTTGGAGAAGTTTTTGGGAGGGTTTTGGGGTTTTCTAGGGGTTTGGGGAGGGTTTTGGGGTTTTTTGGGATTTTTTGGGATTTTTTTCAGGTTTTTTTGAGGGGCTTTTGGGGTGTTTTGAGGTTTTTGGGGAATTTTTGAGAGGGTTTTGGGGTTGTTCTGGGGGAGTTTTGGGGTTTTTGGAGGGGGTTTGGGGTTTTTTGGTTTTTTTGGGGAGGGATTTTGGGTTTTTTGGGGTTTTTTTGGGGGTTTTTTGGGGGTTTTGGGTTTTTTTTTTCTTTTTTTGGTTTTTTTTTGGGCGGGTTTTGGAGTTTTTGGAGAAGTTTTTGGGAGGGTTTTGGGGTTTTCTAGGGGTTTGGGGAGGGTTTTGGGGATTTTTGGGATTTTTTTTCGGTTTTTTTTGGGGGGTTTGGGGGGGTTTTGAGGTTTTTTGGGGGGTTTTGGGGGGGTTTTGGAGGAGTTTTTTGGAGGGTTTCTCGGGATGTTCTTTGAGAGGGTTCTGGAGATTTTCCAGGGTGATTTTTGGGGTTTTTGGGGGTTTTCCGGGGTGATTTTTGGGGTTTTTTCCAGGGTGATTTTTGGGGTTTTCCAGGGTGATTTTTGGGGTTCTGGGGGTTTTTCCAGGGTGATTTTTGGGGGTTTTTTCCAGGGGTGATTTTTGGGGTTTTTGGGGGTTTTCCAGGGTGATTTTTGGTGTTTTTGGGGGTTTTCCAGGGTGATTTTTGGGGTTTTTGGGGGTTTTTCCAGGGTGGTTTTTGGGGTTCTGGGGGTTTTTCCAGGGTGATTTTTGGGGTTTTTCAGGGGTGATTTTTGGGGTTTTTCCAGGGTGATTTTTGGGGGTTTTTTCCAGGGTGATTTTTGGGGTTTTTGGGGGTTTTCCAGGGTGATTTTTGGTGTTTTTGGGGGTTTTTCCAGGGTGATTTTTGGGGTTCTGGGGGTTTTTCCAGGGTGATTTTTGGGGGTTTTTCCAGGGTGATATTTGGCATTTCTGGGGGTTTTCCAGGGTGATTTTTGGGGTTTTTCCAGGGTGATATTTGGGGTTTTTCTAGGGTGATATTTGGGGTTTCTGGGGGTTTTCCAGGGTGATTTTTGGGGGTTTTTCCAGGGTGATTTTTGGGGGTTTTTTCCAGGGTGATTTTTGGGGTTTTCCAGGGTGATTTTTGGGGTTTTTGGGGGGTTTTCCAGGGTGATTTTTGGTGTTTTTGGGGGTTTTTCCAGGGTGATTTTTGGGGTTTTTCCAGGGTGATTTTTGGGGGTTTTTCCAGGGTGATTTTTGGGGTTCTGGGGGTTTTTCCAGGGTGATTTTTGGGGGTTTTTCCAGGGTGATTTTTGGGGTTTTTCCAGGGTGATTTTTGGGGTTTTTGGGGGTTTTCCAGCGTGATTTTTGGTGTTTTTGGGGGTTTTTCCAGGGTGATTTTTGGGGTTTTTCCAGGGTGATTTTTGGGGTTCTGGGGGTTTTTCCAGGGTGATTTTTGGGGTTTTTCCGGGGTGATTTTTGGGGGTTTTTTCCAGGGTGATTTTTGGGGTTTTTCCAGGGTGATTTTGGGGGTTTTTCTAGGGTGATATTTGGGGTTTCTGGGGGTTTTCCAGGGTGATTTTTGGGGGTTCTGGGGGTTTTTCCAGGGTGATTTTTGGGGTTTTTCCAGGGTGATTTTGGGGGTTTTTCTAGGGTGATTTTTGGGGTTTTTGGGGGTTTTCCAGGGTGATTTTTGGGGGTTCTGGGGGTTTTTCCAGGGTCATTTTTGGGGTTTTCCAGGGTGATATTTGGGGTTTTTGGGGGTTTTCCAGGGTGATTTTTGGGGTTCTGGGAGTTTTTCCAGGGTGCTTTTTGGGGTTTTTCCAGGGTGATTTTTGGGGTTTTTGGGGGTTTTCCAGGGTGATTTTTGGGGTTTTTGGGGGCGCCGAGCCGGAATTCGGGGCCGTTTTTTGGGCTTTCAGGCAGCAGCTGTCGGAGGAGGAGCTGGGGCGCATCGAGGACGCGTGCGACATGGCGCTGGCGCTGAGCGGGGCCAAGCTCAGGATCTACGAGTACGTGGAGTCCCGCATGTCCTTCATCGCCCCCAACCTCTCCCTCATCCTCGGGGCCTCCACGGCTGCCAAAATCATGGGTGAGAACCCCCAAAATCCCCCCCAGGAAAAGGAAAAAATCCCCACAGAAAAGCTCAAAAATCGTCACAGAAATACCCCAAAAATCGTCACAGAAAAGCTCAAAAATCGTCACAAAAATACCCCAAAAATCCCCACAGAAAACAGCCCAAAAATTGCCACAAAATCGCCCATAAATCCCCACAGAAAACCTCAAAAATCCCCACAAAAAACCTCAAAAATCCCCACAAAAAACAGCCCAAAAATCCCCACAGAAAAGCTCAAAAATCATCACAGAAAAGCTCAAAAATCGTCGCAAAAATACCCAAAAATCCCCACAGAGAACCTCAAAAATCCCCACAGAAAACAGCCCAAAAATTGCCACAAAATCCCCCAAAAATCTCCACAGAAACTGGCCCCAAAAATCCCCGCAGAAAATGGCACAAAAATCCCCGCAGAAAACCTCAAAAATCCCCACAAAAAACCTTAAAAATCCCCACAGTAAACAGCCCAAAAATCTCCACAGAAAAGCTCAAAAATCATCACAGAAAAGCTCAAAAATCGTCACAGAAAAGCTCAAAAATTGTCACAAAAATACCCCAAAAATCCCCACAGAAAACAGCCCAAAAATTGCCACAAAATCGCCCATAAATCCCCACAGAAAACCTCAAAAATCCCCACAAAAAACCTCAAAAATCCCCACAAAAAACAGCCCAAAAATCCCCACAGAAAAGCTCAAAAATCATCACAGAAAAGCTCAAAAATCGTCGCAAAAATACCCAAAAATCCCCACAGAGAACCTCAAAAATCCCCACAGAAAACAGCCCAAAAATTGCCACAAAATCCCCCAAAAATCTCCACAGAAACTGGCCCCAAAAATCCCCGCAGAAAATGGCACAAAAATCCCCGCAGAAAACCTCAAAAATCCCCACAAAAAAACTCAAAAATCCCCACAGAAAACAGCCCAAAAATCCCCACAGAAAAGCTCAAAAATCATCACAGAAAAGCTCAAAAATCGTCACAAAAATACTCCAAAAATCCCCACAGAAAAGCTCAAAAATCGTCACAGAAAAGCTCAAAAATCGCCACAAAAATACCCCAAAAATCCCCACAGAAAACAGCCCAAAAATCCCCACAGAAAAGCTCAAAAATCCCCACAGAAAACCCCCGAAAATCGTCATAAAAATACTCAAAAAATCCCCACAGAAAAGCTCAAAAATCGTCACAGAAAAGCTCAAAAATCGTCACAAAAATACCCCAAAAATCCCCACAGAAAACAGCCCAAAAATTGCCACAAAATCGCCCAAAAATCCCCACAGAAACTGGCCCCAAAAATCCCCGCAGAAAATGGCACAAAAATCCCCACAGAAAACCTCAAAAATCCCCACAGAAAACAGCCCAAAAATTGCCACAAAAATCCCCACAGAAAACCTCAAAAATCCCCACAGAAAATGGCCCAAAACTCCCCACAGAAAACCTCAAAAATCGTCACAAAAATATCCCAAAAATCCCCACAGAAAATGGCCCAAAAATCCCTACAGGAAACCTCAAAAATCCCCGCAGAAAACAGCCCAAAAATCCCCACAGAAAAACTCAAAAATTATCACAAAACCCCCAAAAATCCCCACAGAAAACAGCCCCAAAATCCCCACAGAAAACCTCAAACATCCCCACAGAAAACCCCCGAAAATCGTCATAAAAAACTTTAAAAATCTCCACAGAAAATGGCCCCAAAATCCCCACAGAAAACCCCCACAGAAAACCTCAAAAATTGTCACAAAAAACCCAAAAATCCCCACAGAAAACAACCCAAAAATCTCCACAAAAAACCTGAAAAATCCCCACAGAAAATAGCCCTAAAATCGTCACAAAAATCTCCCAAAAGCACAACAAAAAATTGTCCAAAAATCACCACAAAAAACTGCCCAAAAATCGCCACAAAAACCCCTCAATAATCTCAACAAAAAACTGCCTCAAAGTCTCCCCAAAAAAACTCCAAAAGTCCCCACAGAAAATAGCCCTAAAATCGTCACAAAAATCACCAAAAAGCACCACAAAAATTCCTATGAAAAATTGTCCTAAAATTGCCACAAGAAACTCCAAAAATCCCCACAAAAAACTGTTTCAAAGTCGCCACAAAAAACCCAAAAATTCCCCACAGAAAATGGCCCTAAAAATGCCACAAAAAACCCTCAAAATCCTCACAGAAAATGGCCCAAAAAACGCCACAAAAACCCCCAAAATCTCCACAGAAAATGGCCCTAAAATCACCAGAAAAATCCCCCAAAAGCACCATAAAAACCCCCAAAAATCCCCACAGAAAACTGCCCTAAAATTGCCACAAAAATCCCCAAAAAATCTCCACAGAAAAAAAGCAAAAATCACCACAAAAAACGGCCCTGAAATTGCCACAAAAATCCCCCAAAAGCACCACAAAAAACTGCCCAAAAATCACCACAAAAAACCCCAAAAATCCCCACAGAAAATGGCTCTAAAATTACCACAGAAGTCCCCGAAAAACACCACAGAAAACCCCAAAAATCACCACAAAAATTTCCCAAAAGCACCACAGAAAAACCCAAAAATCGCCACAAGAAAATCTCAAAAATTCCTACGGAAAACGACCCAAAAATCGCCACAAAAAAAAACCCCAAAATCCCCACAGAAAATAGCGCTGAAATTACCACAAAAATCCCAAAAAAGCACCACAAAAAACCCCCCAAAATCTCCACACAAAAAAAAACAAAAATCCCCCCCAAAAAACCCAAAAACCTCCACAAAAAAACCCCAAAAATCCCCACCAAAAAACCCAAAAACCTCCACAAAAAAAAACCAAAAATCCCCACAAAAAAACCCCAAAAATTCCCACAAAAATCCCATCCCAAAACCTTTTCCTTTTGCTTTGTCTTGACCCTATAATTTTGGGGTCCCTTCTTCCTCCCCTCAATGTCAGGCTGACCCCGCTGTATTTTTGGGGTATTTTATGGGATTTTGGGGTGCCTGACCCCACACATTTCGGGGTTTTCCCCCCTTTTTTCCTTCTTTCCTCCCCATTTTCCCCCATTTTTCTCCCATTTCCCTCCCATTTTCCCCCATTCTCCCTCGATTCTCCTCCCTTTACCCCCAACCCTACAACCTTTCCCCGCCCCCCCCAATTTCAGGCTGACCCCGCTGTACTTTTGGGGTGTTCTATGGGATTTTGGCATTTTCCTCCTTTTGGGAATCCCTTCTATGGGATTTTGGGGTGTCTGACCCCACACCTTTTGGGGTTTTAGGGGTGGCGGGGGGCCTGACCCCGCTGTCCAAGCTGCCGGCCTGCAACATCCTCCTGCTGGCTGACCCCTGCTGTATTTTTGGGGTGTTCTATGGGATTTTGGGGTGCCTGACCCCACATTTTTTGGGATTTCCCCCTTTTTCCTTCTTTCCCTCCCATTTCCCCCCCATTTCCCCCTCATTTTCCCCCATTTCCCTCCCATTTTCCCCCATTCTCCCTCGATTCTCCTCCCTTTACCCCCAACCCTACAACCTTTCCCCATCCCCCAATTTCAGGCTGACCCCGCTGTATTTTTGGGGTGTTCTATGGGATTTTGGCATTTTCCTCCTTTTGGGAATCCCTTCTATGGGATTTTGGGGTGTCTGACCCCACACTTTTTGGGGTTTTAGGGGTGGCAGGGGGCCTGACCCCGCTGTCCAAGCTGCCGGCCTGCAACATCCTCCTGCTGGCTGACCCCTGCTGTATTTTTGGGGTGGTTTATGGGATTTTGGGGTGTCTGACCCCACACCTTTTGGGGTTTTAGGGGTGGCGGGGGGCCTGACCCCGCTGTCCAAGCTGCCGGCCTGCAACATCCTCCTGCTGGCTGACCCCTGCTGTATTTTTGGGGTGGTTTATGGGATTTTGGGGTGTCTGACCCCACATTTTTTGGGGTTTTAGGGGTGGCGGGGGGCCTGACCCCGCTGTCCAAGCTGCCGGCCTGCAACATCCTCCTGCTGGCTGACCCCTGCTGTATTTTTGGGGTGGTTTATGGGATTTTGGGGTGTCTGACCCCACATTTTTTGGGGTTTTAGGGGTGGCAGGGGGCCTGACCCCGCTGTCCAAGCTGCCGGCCTGCAACATCCTCCTGCTGGGGGCCCAGCGCCGGACGCTGTCCGGCTTCTCCTCCACGTCCGTGCTGCCCCACACCGGCTTCATCTACCACAGCGACATCGTCCAGTCCCTGCCGCCGGTGGGTGCTTCCCTAAAACCCCTCCCCCAGGCCTGGAAGATCCCGAAATTTTGGGAATTCCCCTCACGATCCCGGAATTTTTCCTGTGGGATTGGCAGGATTTGAGGAGGAAGGCGGCGCGGCTCGTGGCGGCCAAGTGCACGCTGGCGGCCAGGGTGGACAGCTTCCATGAGAGCCAGGATGGGAAGGTGAGCCCCGAAAGAGCCGGGGGGGGATCCCCGAAATGTTCCCCAAAAATCCCAGCGCGTCCCCTGGGACCGCCCCCAAATCCCATCGGAATTCCCGGGATTTCCCCTAAAGACGGGTGGGGTAGGAGGAGATGGAGCGCGTGAGGTTCCGCAAGTGGAGCCCCGAAAATCCTCCCTAAAACCCCCTAAATTCCCCCCAAACTCCTCCTGGAGGCCCGAAATTCCCAGAATTCTCACAGAATTCTCCCGAAATTCCCGGAATTTCCCCCAAATCCAGGTGGGGGATGAGCTGAAGGAGGAGATGGAGCGCGTGAGGTTCCGCAAGTGGAGCCCCGAAAATTCCCCCTAAAACCCCCCAAACTCCTCCTGGAGCCCCGAAATTCCCAGAATTCTCCTGAAATTCCTGGAATTCTCACAGAATTCCTCCGAAATTCCCAGAATTTCCCCCAAATCCAGGTGGGGGACGGGCTGAAGGAGAACGAGTGTGCGAGGTTCCGCACGTGGAGCCCCGAAAATCCCCCCGAAATCCTCCCTAAATCCCCCTAAATCCCCCCCAAACTCCTCCTGGAGCCCCGAAATTTCTGGAATTCTCACGAAATACCCAGAATTCTCACAAAATTCTCAGAATTCCCCCGAAATTCCCAGAATTGTCCCCAAATCCAGGTGGGGGATGAGCTGAAGGAGGAGATCGACCACGCGAGGTTCCGCAAGTGGAGCCCCGAAAATCCTCCCTAAATTCCCCCTAAATCCCCCCCAAACTCCTCCAGGAGCCCCGAAATTCCCAGAATTCTCCTGAAATTCCTGGAATTCTCACAGAATTCCTCCGAAATTCCCAGAATTTCCCCCAAATCCAGGTGGGGGATGAGCTGAAGGAGAAGATCGAGCGCGCGAGGTTCCACAAGTGGAGCCCCGAAAATCCCCCCTAAATCCCCCTAAATTCCCCCCAAACTCCTCCTGGAGCCCCAAAATTTCCGGAATTCTCACGAAATACCCAGAATTCTCACAAAATTCTCAGAATTCCCCCGAAATTCCCAGAATTGTCCTCAAATCCAGGTGGGGGACGGGCTGAAGGAGATCGAGCGCGCGAGGTTCCGCATGTGGAGCCCCAAAAATCCCCAAAAATCCCCCCTAAAACCCCCTAAATTCCCCCCAAACTCTTCCTGGAGCCCCAAAATTTCCGGAATTCTCACAAAATTCCCAGAATTCTCACAGAATTCCTCCGAAATTCCCAGAATTTCCCCCAAATCCAGGTGGGGGATGAGCTGAAGGAGGAGATCGAGCACGCGAGGTTCCGCAAGTGGAGCCCCGAAAATCCTCCCTAAATTCCCCCTAAATCCCCCCCAAACTCCTCCTGGAGCCCCGAAATTCCCAGAATTCTCACGAAATTCCCAGAATTCTCACAGAATTCTCACAAAATTCCCGGAATTTCCCCCAAATCCAGGTGGGGGATGAGCTGAAGGAGGAGATGGAGCGCGTGAGGTTCCGCAAGTGGAGCCCCGAAAATCCCCCCTAAAACCCCCCAAACTCCTCCTGGAGCCCCGAAATTCCCAGAATTCTCCTGAAATTCCCAGAATTCTTACAGAATTCCTCCGAAATTCCCAGAATTTCCCCCAAATCCAGGTGGGCTACGAGCTGAAGGAGGAGATCGAGAACATGAGGTTCCACAAGTGGAGCCCCAAAAATCCCCCCTAAAATCCCCCCTAAATCCCCCCCAAACTCCTCCAGGAGCCCCAAAATTCCCAGAATTCCCCCGAAATTCCCGGAATTCTCCCGAAATTCCCGGAATTCTCCCCAAATCAGGTGGGCTACGAGCTGAAGGAGGAGATCGAGCGCAAGTTCGACAAGTGGCAGGAGCCGCCCCCGGTCAAGCAGGTGAAGCCGCTGCCGGCACCGCTGGACGGGCAGAGGAAGAAGAGGGGGGGTCGGCGGTGAGTTAATTAGCGTTAATTAGCGTTAATTAATCGCTAATTAGCCCCTAATTAATCGGCGATTGACCCCTGATTAAGCCGCAGTGAAATCCTGATTTGTTGCTCGATAGGTAGAGAGAGAAAAGGGCGGTTGTCAGAGAGTTAATTGATGGCTCGTTAACCCCTAATTAACCTCGAATCAATCCCAAGTTAACCTATAATTAATTCCTGATTAATCCTAAATTAAGCCCTAATTAACCCACAACAAAATCCTGATTTATTGCTCAATTCAGAGCAGAGGAAAAAGGGGGGGGGAGCTTGTCACTGAGTTAATTAACGATTAATTAATCTCTAATTAACGTCAAATGAACCCCTAGTCAATCCTTAGTTTATCTCTTGATTAATTCCTTATTAGCACCCTAATTAACCATCTTACTCAACCTCTAATTTGCCCCCAATTACCCCCTACCTGCCCCCCACTTTCTTCCTAATGAACCCCCAATCAACCCCAATTTAAGCCCCTAATTATCTACTAATTAATCATCTTAATTGCAATTAATTCCCACTTTCCTCCTAATTAACCTCCTAATGAACCAGAAATCAACCCAAATTACCCTCTAATTATGTCCCAATTACCTCACAATTAACCCCCACTTCCTCCCAATCAACTCCCTACTTACCCCCAACCAGACCCCAAACCAAGGCCCTAATTACCCCCTAATTAACTCCTAATTAACACCCAATTAACCCCTAATTAGTGCTAATTAAAGCAAATTAACGCAGGTACCGGAAGATGAAGGAGCGCCTGGGGCTGACGGAAATCCGCAAACAGGCCAACAGGATGAGCTTTGGGGAGGTAATTAACCCTAATTAACCCTAATTAAACCCTTCAAATCCTGTTTTTCCCCCCTTAGACCCCAAAATCCCATTTTAATTACCCCAAATCCCATTCTTTACTCTTTTTTTTCCCGTTTTTCATCCCATTTTTCCCTCAGATCAAGGAAGAGGCCGACCAGGAGGACCCTGGGTCCCCTGGGACCCCTAAATCCCATTTTCACCCCCTTTAACCCCATTTTTTCCCCTTTAGCCCCATTTTAACCCTTCCAAATCCCACTTCTTACTCTTTTTTTCCCATTTTTCATCCCATTTTCCCTCAGATCAAGGAAGAGACCTACCTGCAGGACCTGGGCTTCGGCCTGGGCCCCCTGGGACATTTCAAACCTCCTTTTCCTCCCTTTTTACCCCTCAAACCTCATTTTCTCCCCCTTTTACCTGCCCAAATCCCACTTTTCCACTCCCAAATTCCCTTTTTTCCCCTTTTTAACTTCCCAAATGCCATTTTTCCCCTTTTTCATCCTGTTTTTCCCTCAGATCAAGGAGGACGCTGACCAGGAGAACCTGGGCTTCGGCCTGGGCCTCCTGGGATCCCTAAACCTCATTTTTTCCCCCTTTAACCCCATTTTTTCCCCCGTTTGTCCCCATTTTTTCCCTTTTAACCCTGTTTTAAGCCCCCCAACCCTATTTTCTGCCCCTAAACCCCACTTTTTATCCCATTTTCCCCCCGTTTTCCCCTCAGATCAAGGAGGATGCCTACCAGGAGTGCCTTGGCTTCAGCCTGGGCCTCCTGGGACCCCTAAACCCCATTTTTTCCCCTTTAATCCCCATTTTAACCCTTCTAAATCCCGTTTTTCCCATTTTTTACCCCATTTTTCCCTCAGATCGAGGAGGACACCTACCAGGAGGATCTTGGCTTCAGCCTGGGCCAGCTGGGACCCCTAAACCCCATTTTAACCCCCTTTAACCCCATTTTTTCACCTTTAATCCCCATTTTAACCCTTCTAAATCCCATTTTTCCCGTTTTTTACCCCATTTTTCCCTCAGATCGAGGAGGACGCCTACCAGGAGGACCTTGGCTTCAGCCTGGGCCACCTGGGCAAGGCCGGCAGCGGCCGCGTGCGCCAGACCCAGGTCAACGAGGCCACCAAGGCCCGCATCAGCAAAACCCTCCAGGTACCTGACCCTTCCTCAGGTTAATCAGCCCCTAATTAGCATAATCCACCCCTAATTAGCCTAACTAACCTGTAATTAACTGCTCGCAGAGGACGCTGCAGAAGCAGAGCGTCGTCTACGGGGGCAAATCCACGATCCGGGACCGCAGCTCGGGCACGGCCTCGAGCGTGGCCTTCACCCCCCTGCAGGTGGGGAGGGGGCTCAGGGGGGCTGGGGGGGGTCCTGGTGGGGTTTGGGGGGTCCTGGAGGGGTTTGGGGGGGTCCTGGTGGGGTTTGGGGGGGATTTGGGGGGGTCCTGGTGGGGTTTGGGGGGGTCCTGGTGGGGTTTGGGGGGGGTTTGGGGGGGTCCTGGTGGGGATTTGGGGGGGTCCTGGAGGGGTTTGGGGGGGTCCTGGTGGGGTTGGGGAGGATTTGGGGGGTCCTGGAAGGGTTTGAGGGGGGTTCAAGGTGGCATTTAGGGGGTCCTGGTGGGGTTTGGGGGGGTCCTGGAGGGGTTTGGGGGGGTCCTGGTGGGGTTGGGGAGGATTTGGGGGGTCCTGGAGGGGTTTGGGGAGGATTTGGGGGGTCCTGTAAGGGTTTGAGGGGGGTTCAAGGTGGCATTTAGGGGGTCCTGGTGGGGTTTGGGGGGGTCCTGGAGGGGTTTGGGGGGGTCCTGGTGGGGTTGGGGAGGATTTAGGGGGTCCTGGAGGGGTTTGGGGAGGATTTGGGGGGTCCTGGTGGGGTTTGGGGGGGTCCTGGTGGGATTTAGGGGGTCCTGGAGGGGTTTGGGGAGGATTTGGGGGGTCCTGGTGGGATTTGGGGGGGGATTTGGGGGGGTCCCACATGGAATTTGCAGGGCTGGGTGAATTTGGGGAGTCTGCAGGGGTGGGATTCTGGCTCCCAGGACCCCCTGGGACCCCCCCAAAATGTCCCCAAAATCACGGCCGGACCTCCCCGCAGGGGTTGGAGATCGTCAATCCGCAGGCGGCCGAGAAGAAAGTGGCCGAGGCCAACCAGAAATATTTCTCCAGCATGGCCGAGTTCCTCAAGGTCAAGGGCGACAAAAGTGGGGTCCCCACGCCCCCCTGAGTCCCCTGGGACCCCCAAATCCTGCCCCAATTCACCCCCTCCTTCCTCAGCCATCGGAATTTCGGTTTTGAGGGAGGTTTTGGGGGGGTTTCTCGAGGTCAGGTGGGACAAAAATGGGGTCCCCACCCCCCTGTGACCCCACCGGGACCCCCAAATCCCACCCAGGGACCCCCCCACATTCCCAGGGATTTTCCCCCCACTGTGTCACTTCCCTGAATTTTTTATAAATATTGGAATTGGTGGTTGCAGCGTTTTGGGGGAGTTTTGGGGGGGATTAAGGGGGGGTTGGGGTGGTCCTGGAGGGATTTGGGGGGTCCTGGATGTTGGGGGTCCATCCTGGATGGATTTTGGGGTGGTCCCAGAGGGATTTGGGGGGTCCTGGATGTTGGGGGTCCGTCCTGGATGGATTTTGGGGTGGTCCCAGAGGGATTTGGGGGGTCCTGGATGTTGGGGGTCCGTCCTGGAAGGATTTTGGGGTGGTCTCGGAGGGATTTGGGGGGTCCTGGGTGTTGGGGGTCCGTCCTGGATGGATTTTGGGGGCTTTCCGGATGGATTTTGGTGGTCCTGGATTTTGGGCTTACCTCTTGCTGGGCTTTGGAGGTATTTCGGGGGGGATTTTTGGCGTCTCGGATGTTGTGGTTCCTCCCGGGAGGGATTTTAGGGAGTCCCACAGGAATTTTGGGGGGATTTCGGGGGATTTTGGGGGGGTCCCGCCCCCGCCCTCAGCGCTGTGGCCCCGCCCCCTGGGCGGGCTCTCACCCAATCCCGGCTTCTCATTGGCCGCCTCAACTTTGAGTGACACCTCAGCCCTTCGGCCACGCCCTCTGCGTGCGGCTGGCGGTCATTGGCTCCGCGGCGCCAGGAACCAGCCAATGGGAGAAGAGGCCCGCGCGTGGCTCCGCCCCTCGCGGCAGGGCTCGGCCAATCAGAGAAGGCGGCGCCCCCTCCCGCCACACTCTGAGTGACGGCTATCGTGGCCAATAGGAAGGAGCCGTGTACGTGCAATCCCGCCTTGTGGGCGTGGCTTTCGCCTCACCCCGCCCTTTTCCCGCTATAAACACAGCGCCGCCAATGGGAGCGCGGGGATGCGTTGATTGACAGCACCGCGAGGAAGCGGGGCCGTTCGGCGCGTTATCCCGCCTGTCTTCGCTCTCCGCCAATCAGCAAGTGCCGTTCGCTGACGGGCGCGCGGCTCGGCCAATGGGCGCGAGCGGCGGGGCGGGGCTAGCGGGCGGGGCGGGGCTGCGGCCTGAGGGAGCCGCCGCCATCTTGGATGCCGCCGAGGCCGAGTCGGCAGTGAGCGAACGAAGCGGGGGGGACAAGGCGGCGGCAACCCCCGCGGGTCGCGACACTATCGCGACACTATCGCCATTCCTCGGCCGACAGGTCGCCCCTGGGCCGCCTCGCGAGCCTCCGGTGAGCGCGGGGAAAGGAGGGGGCGGGGAGCGGCGGCGGGGCCGGGAGGGCCCTGACGGGGGGTTGGGATGAGGGGGGGCGGCGCTGAGGGGCGGCCTCGGGGTTGGGGGGGCTGCAGAGGTCTGGGGGGACACTATGGGAGCATATTGGGGTCTAGAGGGGATGTAGGGCGTCGTTAGGGTCCGTAGGGGTTTGTAGGGGCCTATAGGGGTCTGTGGGGAGTTTATGGGGGCTTTATGGGGGTCTGTAGAACTCTGTAGGTGTTCGTGGTGGGTTGAAGGGGCTCTCAAAGGCCTTTTAAGGTTTTCTAGGGACTCTAAGGGGTCTAGGGAGGGTTACAGGGATTTGCAGGACCTTTATAGGGCTGCATAGGGATACACAAAGCTGTGCAGGGAATCCCTACACGTTCTGTAGGTACCTGTAGGGATGTATTGCGCTTCTGGAACAATCTACAAGGGGTCCGGGGGAGCTTCTGGGGGTCTGTGTGGGTTCTATACGGGGTTTAGGGGGGTAGATGAGGCTCTCTAGGGGGTCTTTGGAGCTCTGGAGGGGTCCATAGGGGGCTCGGGGGGTCTGTAGGGCTCTGTGGAGGTCCATGGGGAGCTACGAGGAGTCTCCAGGGCGCTTGTAGGGTTTGTGGGGGGCTCTGTAGGGTTCTGTGGAGGTGCCCAGCACCCTATAGGGGCTCTGTATGGCGTTTGTAGGGCGCCTGTGGTGGTTTATAGGGACCCATCGAGGGTCTCTTGGCATCTCTTGGGTTCCCTGGGAGTCTGTAGGGCCTCACTGGGGTCTTTTGGTGGCTGCTTGAAATCTATAGGGGTCCATGGGGGGCTCTGTAGGGGCCCTGAGGAGGGGGGGGATCTGTAGGGGTGGGGTTTAGAGGGGACTGAGGAGGCCTTGGAGGGGTTTGGGGGGATCTGGGGGAATTTGCGTGGTCAGGGGGATTTGGGGAGGGTCTTGAGGGGTCTCAGGGGAGACTGAGGGGGATTTTGGGGGGTTTTGGAGGGGGTTTGGGGGTGAACTGGGAGAATTTGGGGGATCAAGGGGATTTGGGGAGGGTCTTGAGGGGTCTCAGGGGAGACTGAGGGGGACTTCGGGCGGTTTTGGAGGGCGTTTGGGATCAAGAGGATTTGGGGAGGGTTTGGGGGGGTCATGGGTGGGGTCTGAGGGGAATTTGGGGGGTCCTGACCCTCCCTTTTCCCCCCCTCACCCCGAAGCAGGCGCCCCCCGAGGGGATGCCGAGAGCCCCCCAAAATGGCTGACAAGAGGAAGCTGCAAGGTGAGGGGGCACCTGCAGGGTGGGGCCGGCTCTGATTGGCTGGGACAGTTTGGGTGGGGCCAAGGGGTGGCTCTGATTGGCTGGGACAGTTTGGGTGGGGCTGAGGGGCGGCTCTGATTGGCTGGGACAGTTCGGGTGGGGCCGAGGGGCGGCTCTGATTGGCTGGGACAGTTTGGGTGGGGCCGAGAGCCGGCTCTGATTGGCTGGGACAGTTTGGGTGGGGCCGAGGGCCGGCTCTGATTGGCTGGGACAGTTTGGGTGGGGCCGAGGGCCGGCTCTGATTGGCTGGGACAGTTTGGGTGGGGCCGAGGGCCGGCTCTGATTGGCTGGGACAGTTTGGGTGGGGCCGAGGGGCGGCTCTGATTGGCTGGGACAGTTTGGGTGGGGCTGAGGGGCGGCTCTGATTGGCTGGGACAGTTTGGGTGGGGCTGAGGGGCGGCTCTGATTGGCTGGGACACTGAGGGTGGGGCTGCCCCGCCCCCAGGTGAGATCGACAGGTGCCTCAAGAAGGTGTCGGAGGGGGTGGAGCAGTTCGAGGACATCTGGCAGAAGGTGAGGGGGGGGGATACCCCCAAATCCCCCCAAAAAGCTCCCCAGATCCCCTTAAAAAACTCCCCAAATCCCCCCAAAAAACTCCCAAAATCCCACAGGAAAAACTCCCAAAATCCCCCCAAAAAACTCCCCAAATCCCTGCCAAAAAACTCCCAGAATCCCCGCCAAAAAACTCCTAAAATCCCCCCCCAAAACTCCCCAAATCCCCCCAAAAAACTCCCAAAATCCCCCCAAAAACTCGCAAAATCCCCCCCAAAAAATTCGCAAAATCCCCCCCAAAAAAACTCCCAAAATCCCCTTAAAAAACTCCCAAAATCCCCCTCAAAAAACTCCCAAAATCCCTGCCAAAAACTTCCAAAATCCCCCTAAAAAACTCGCAAGTCCCCCCCAAAAACTCCCAAATCCCCCCCAAAAACTTGCAAAATCCCCCCCAAAAACTCGCAAAATCCCCCCCAAAAATTCGCAAAATCCCCCCCAAAAAACTCCCAAAATCCCCCCAAAAAACTCCCAAAATCCCCCCCCAAAACTCCCAAAATTCCTGCCAAAAAACTCCCTAAATCCCAGCCAAGAAACTCCCAAAATCCCCCCAAAAAACTCCCCAAATTCCCCCCAAAAATCCCACAAGGACCCCCCCCCCCCCCCCAAAATCCCCCAGAAATCCCCCAAAGTCCCACCAGGGACCCCCCCAAATCCCACAGGAATTCTCCAAAATCCAACCAGAGGCGCCTCAAAATTCCTCCAAAATTTGGAAACTCCCCCAAAAATCATCTGGGGACCCCCAAAAGGCCTCTGGGGACCCCGAAACCCCCCCCGAGGACCCCCCCGGCCCCCCAGTTCTGAGCCCCCCACCCCAATTCCCCCCCAGCTCCACAACGCTGCCAACGCCAACCAGAAGGAGAAGTACGAGGCCGACCTGAAAAAGGAGATCAAGAAACTTCAGGTACGAAATTGGGGTGAAAAAAGGGGAAAATGGGCACCCCCAAATCCCCCTCACCCTCCTTGGCTCCCTGGGAAATCCCAAAATTCCCCCCAGGACCCCCCAAATTCCCTCAGGTGCCCTTGGGGTTCTCCCAAAGTCTTCTTGGGAGCCCCTGAAACACTCGCTGGGACCTCCCCAAATTCCTTCTGGGACCCCCCAAATTCCTTTTGGGACCCCCCAAATTCCTCCTGGGATGCTCCAAGTTCCTTCTGGGACCCCCCAAGTTCCTTCTGGGACCCCAAATTCCATCTGGGACCCCCCATATTCCATCTGGGACCCCAAATTCCTTCTGGGACCTCCCCAAATTCCTTCTGGGACGCCCCAAATTCCTTTTGGGACACCCCAAGTTCCTCCTGGGACCCCAAATTCCTTCTGGGATGCCCCAAATTCCTTCTGGGACCCCAAATTCCTTCTGGGACCTCCCCAAATTCCTTCTGGGACGCCCCAAATTCCTTCTGGGACACCCCAAGTTCCTCCTGGGACCCCAAATTCCTTCTGGGACCCCCCAAATTCCTTCTGGGACCTCCCCAAACTCCTTCTGGGACACCTCAAATTCCTTCTGGGACCCCAAATTCCTTTTGGGACACCCCAAGTTCCTCCTGGGACACTTCAAATTCCTTCTGGGACGTCCCAAGCTCCTCCTGGGACACTCCAAATTCCTCCTGGGACACCCCAAATTCCTTCTGGGACACCCCAAATTCCTCCTGGGACACCCCAAATTCCTTCTGGGACACCCCAAATTGCTTCTGGGACGTCCCAAGCTCCTCCTGGGACCCCAAATTCCTCCTGGGACACCCCAAATTCCTTCTGGGACGTCCCAAGCTTCTCCTGGGACCCCAAATTCCTTCTGGGATGCCCCAAATTCCTTCTGGGACCCCAAATTCCTCCTGGGACGCCCCAAATTCCTCCTGGGATGCCCCAAATTCCTTCTGGGACCCCAAGTTCCTCCTGGGACCCCCCAAATTCCTTCTGGGACGCCCCAAATTCCTTCTTATCCTTCTGGGATCCCCTCAAACTCCCCCAGGAGCCCCAAATTCTTTCTGGGACCCCCCGATCTCCCCAGCCCGGGGTGGTTTTTGGGGGTCCTGGGGGTGTTTTAGGGGTTCCCAGGGGTGGGTTGGAGTTTTTTGGGGTGATTTTAGGGTGCTGGGGTGGTTTTTGGGCATTCCAGGTTGTTTTAGGTGTGCCCAGGGTGGTTTTGGGGGGTCCTGAGGGGTTTTTGGGGTTCCTGAGGGGGTTTTTGGGTTCCCAGGGTGGTTTTTGGGGTTCCTGAGGGGATTTTTGGGGTTCCCGGGGTGGTTTTTGGGGTTCCTGGGGTGGCTTTTGGGGTTCCTGAGGGGGTTTTTGAGGTTCCCGGGGTGGTTTTTGGGGTTCCCGAGGCGGTTTTTGGGGTTCCCGGGGTGGTTTTTGGGGTTCCTGAGGGGGTTTTTGGCATTCCCGGGGTGGTTTTTGGGGTTCCTGAGGGGGTTTTTGGGGTTCCCGGGGTGGTTTTTGGGGTTCCTGAGGGGGTTTTTGGGGTTCCTGAGGCGGTTTTTGAGGTTCCCGGGGTGGTTTTTGGGGTTCCTGAGGGGGTTTTTGGGGTTCCTGAGGCGGTTTTTGGGGTTCCCGGGGTGGTTTTTGGGGTTCCTGAGGGGGTTTTTGGGGTTCCTGAGGGGGTTTTTGGGGTGGCCCTGACTCCTCCCACCCCGTGTCCCCCACAGAGGCTGCGGGACCAGATCAAGACATGGGTGGCCTCCAACGAGATCAAAGACAAGCGGCAGCTGATCGACAACCGCAAGCTCATCGAGACGGTACCGGGGAAAAACAGGGATTTGGGGGGAAAAACGGGAATCTTGGGGGAAAACCCAGGAATTTGGAGGGAAGAAACGGGATTTTTGTGAGGAGAAAGGCGGTTTCTCACAGGGAAATGGGGATTTTCTGGGAGAAAAACGGCATTTTTAGGAGGAGAATTGAGGGGTTTTGGGGAGAAAATGGGATTTTTGTGAGGAGAATTTAGGGTTTTTTGGAGGGAAATGGGATTTTTGTGAGGAGAATGGCGGTTTCTCACAGGGAAATGGGGATTTTCTGGGGGAAAAAAGGCATTTTTGTGAGGAGAATTGGGGTATTTTTTGGGAGAAAATGGGATTTTTGTGAGGAGAATTTAGTTTTTTTTGGAGGGAAATGGGATTTTTGTGAGGAGAATTTAGGTTTTTTTGGAGGGAAATGGGATTTTTTGTGAGGAGAATGGCGGTTTCTCACAGGGAAATGGGGATTTTCTGGGAGAGAAACGGCATTTTTAGGAGGAGATTTAGGGTTTTTTTGGGGGAAAAATGTGATTTTTGTGAGGAGAATTTAGTTTTTTTTGGAGGGAAATTGGAATTTTTGTGAGGAGAATTTAGGTTTTTTTGGAGGGAAATTGGAATTTTTGGGAGGAGAATTTAGTTTTTTTTGGAGGGAAATTGGAATTTTTGGGAGGAGAATTGGGTTATCTGGGATAGCAGTGGGTTTTTTTTGGGAGGAGAATTGGGTTCTTTGGAGGGAAATGGGGATTTTCTGGCAGAGAAATGGCATTTTTGGGAGGAGAATTGGGTTCTTTGGAGGGAAATGGGGATTTTCTGGCAGAGAAATGGCATTTTTGGGAGGAGAATTGGGGTTTTTTTTGGGAGAAAGTGGGATTTTTGTGAGGAGAATTTAGGTTTTTTTGGAGGGAAATGGGATTTTTGTGAGGAGAATTTAGGTTCTTTGGAGGTAAATGGGGATTTCTGGGAGGAAAAGTGAATTTTTGGGAGGAGAATTGAGTTTTTTTGGACAGAAATGGGATTTTCTGAGAGGAAAATGGGATTTTTATGAGGAGAGTTGAGTATTTTCTGAGGAAAACAGGGATTTTCTGGAAAGAACACGGGATTTTTTGTGAGAATTGGGTTTTCTGGGACAGAAATAGGGTTTTTTTGGGAGGAAAGCAGCATTTTTGAGAGAATTGGGATTTCTGGGAGGGAAAGGGAATTTTTATGAGGAGAACAGGGTTTTTTGGGAGGAAACCCAGGATTTTATGGAGGAAAATTGAATTTTCATGAGGAGAATTCTGCTTTCTTTGAAGGAACCAGGGATTTTTTGGGCAGAAAATGGAGGTTTTGGGGGCCTACAAGGTTTGGGGCTCTCCCAAATTGTGATTTTTTCCCCGTTTTTGTGGGTTTTGGCAGCAAATGGAGCGGTTCAAGGTGGTGGAGAGGGAGACCAAGACCAAGGCCTACAGCAAGGAAGGGCTGGGGCTGGCCCAGAAGGTCGACCCCGCGCAGAAGGAGAAGGAGGAGGTCGGGCAGTGGCTCACGGTGAGGAAAAAAACCCCCCATTTTCCCATAAAACATGGTTTTCCACAAAAAAATGCCTTTTTTCTTTCAAAAGAGTGGGGTTTTTATTCATAAAAATGGTTTTTTTACTCATAAAAATCGTTTTTTTCTCTCATGAAAGTAGCTTTTGCCTCACAAAAGTGGTTTTTTTTTGTGCTAAAGTCAATTTTTCTCACAGAAACCTGATTTTTCTCACAGTTCCTTTCTTTCTTACAAAACCCAATTTGTTTTTCAAAACGCCCACAAATTCCTGAAAAAATGCACTTTTTTCATCAAGAAACTTACTTTGTTTCATGTTGTTTCCCAGAAAAAATTATTTTTTTTTCTCAAAAAAGTCGAGTTTTTCTCAGAAAAATTAGTTTGTCGAAAAGTTCATGGTATTTCTTAAAACATCGCAATATTTTTCAGAAAGTGTATTTCATTTTCCAGAAGAATTGGTTTGTTGTTAAAAGATGCGATTTTGTTCCTGAAACAGATTTTGTTTCTGGAAAAAGCGTTTTTATTCCAAGAAAAATCAGTTAATTCTTTAAAATAACCACTGTATTTTTCTAGAAACTAATTTTGAGGAATTTCACCTTTTTCCTTGAAAAGATAATTTTGTTCTTCAAAAAAATTATTTCTTACAAAAAGGAGTTTTTTCTGCACAAAAAACACTTTAGTCTTTGAAAAATTTATTTATTTGAAATTTAGTTTACTCTTAAAGAATTGATGTTTTTGCTGAAAGAAATGGGGTTCTTTTTCAAGAAATTGATGATGTTGTTCAAGGAATTCACTTTTGGGCTCAAAAAATCCCTTTTTGCCCCAATTTTGCCCCAGAACACGATCGACACGCTGAACATGCAGGTGGATCAGTTCGAGAGCGAGGTGGAGTCGCTGTCGGTGCAGACCCGCAAGAAGAAGGGGGACAAGGATGTGAGTGCCCCAAAATGCCCCCAAATGACCCCAAAATCCCACAAAACCAACCCGGGCATTCCTGAATTCCACTGAGCTGTCCCAAAATCCACCCAAATCACCCCAAAACCAACCCTGACGTCCCTGAATCCTGCTGAGCCGTCCCAAAATCCCCACAAATCGTCCCAAAATCCCCTAAATCATCTCCAAACCACCCCATTCCCAGGGATCCCACCTCGATTCCAGCTCTCCCTGACCCCATTTTTCCCGTTTTTTCCCTTTTTTCCCCAATTTTTTCCCTCAGCATCAGCTCAGGATCGAGGCCTTGAAGCAGCACCGCTCCCACATCCCCTTGCTGGAGTTCCATCCCAGTGGATCCTACAGATCCCTGACCCCATTCCCAGGGATTCTCTGTGGTTCTGAGGGATCCCTGACCCCGTTTTTCCCGTTTTTTCCCTTTTTTCCCCAATTTTTTCCCTCAGCATCAGCTCAGGATCGAGGCCTTGAAGCAGCACCGCTCCCACACCCCCTTCCTGGAGTTCAATCCCAGGGGATCCTACAGATCCTTGAGTGCATTCCCAGGGATCCTCTGGTTCTGAGGGATCCCTGACCCCATTTTTCCCATTTTTTCCCTTTTTTCCCCAATTTTTTCCCTCAGAATCAGCTCAGGATCGAGGCCTTGAAGCAGCACCGCTCTTGCACCCACTTGCTGGAGTTCAATCCCAGTGGATCCTACAGATCCTTGAGTGCATTCTGAGTGATTCTCTGTGGTTCTGAGGGACCCCTGACCCCATTTTTCCCATTTTTTCCCTTTTTTCCCCATTTTTTTCCCTCAGAATCGAGGCCCTGAAGCAGCACCACTCCCACACTCCCTTGCTGGAGTTCAATCCCAGGGGATCCTACAGATCCCTGAGTGCATTCCCAGGGATCCTATCCAGTTCCCACGGATCCCACCTGGCTCCCACTCATCCCTGACCCCATTTTTTCCCTTTTTTCCCCAATTTTTTCCCTCAGCATCAGCTCAGGATCGAGGCCTTGAAGCAGCACCGCTCTTGCACCCACGTGCTGGAGTTCAATCCCAGTGGATCCTACAGATCCTTGAGTGCATTCTGAGTGATTCTCTGTGGTTCTGAGGGACCCCTGACCCCATTTTTCCCGTTTTTTCCCTTTTTTCCCCATTTTTTTCCCTCAGAATTTGAGGCCCTGAAGCAGCACCACTCCCACACTCCCTTGCTGGAGTTCAATCCCAGGGGATCCTACAGATCCCTGAGTGCATTCCCAGGGATCCTATCCAGTTCCCACGGATCCCACCTGGCTCCCACTCATCCCTGACCCCATTTTTTCCCTTTTTTCCCCAATTTTTTCCCTCAGCATCAGCTCAGGATCGAGGCCTTGAAGCAGCACCGCTCTTGCACCCACGTGCTGGAGTTCAATCCCAGTGGATCCTACAGATCCTTGAGTGCATTCTGAGTGATTCTCTGTGGTTCTGAGGGACCCCTGACCCCATTTTTCCCGTTTTTTCCCTTTTTTCCCCATTTTTTTCCCTCAGAATTTGAGGCCCTGAAGCAGCACCACTCCCACACCCCCTTGCTGGAGTTCAATCCCAGGGGATCCTACAGATCCCTGAGTCCATTCCCAGGGATCCTATCCAGTTCCCATGGATCCCACCTGGCTCCCACTCATCCCTGACCCCATTTTTCCCATTTTTTCCCTTTTTTCCCCAATTTTTTCCCTCAGAATCGAGGCCTTGAAGCAGCACCGCTCCCACACCCCCTTTCCTCAACCTCAATCCCGGGGGTGAATCCTGAGGGATCCCAATTGCCCCGACCCTCTGAGCTCTCCCTGAGGCCGTTTTTCCCGTTTTCCCCTGGTTTTACCCCAGAAGCAGGACCGGATCGAGGCTCTGAAGCGCCAGGTGGAGCGGCACCGTTTCCACGTGCGGATGCTGGAGACGCTGCTGCGGATGCTGGACAACGACTCGATCCCGGTGGATCCCGTGAGGAAGCTGAAGGACGACGTGGAATATTACGTGGATTCCTGCCAGGAGCCCGACTTCGAGGAGAACGAGTTCCTCTACGACGACCTCGACCTCGACGACATCCGTATGGCGGGGGGAAAAAACGGGGAGAAAAAGCGGGAAAATGGGAAAAATGGGTGGGAAAATGGGGGAGAAAAAGCGGGAAAAGGGGAAAAAATGGGTGGGAAAATGGGGGGAGAAAACGGGGAGAAAAGGCGGGAAAAGGGGAAGAAATGGGTGGGAAAATGGGGGGAGAAAACGGGAAAAGGGGAAAAAATGGGTGGGAAAATGGGGGGGAAAAAAGGGGAGAAAAAGCGGGAAAAGGGGAAAAAATGGGTGGGAAAATGGGGGGGGAAACGGGGAGAAAAAGGGGGAAAAGGGGAAAATGGGGAGAGAAAACGGGGAGAAAAAGCGGGAAAATGGGAAAAATGGGTGGGAAAATGGGGGGAGAAAACGGGAAAAGGGGAAAAAATGGGTGGGAAAATGGGGGGGGAAAACAGGGAGAAAAAGGGGGAAAAGGGGAAAATGGGGAGAGAAAACGGGGAGAAAAAGCGGGAAAATGGGAAAAATGGGTGGGAAAATGGGGGGAAAAAACGGGGGGAAAAAGCAGGAAAATGGGAAAAAATGGGGGGAGAAAACGGGGAGAAAAAGCAGGAAAAGGGGAAAAAATGGGGTTGGAAAATGGGGGGAGAAAACGGGCAGGAAAGGGGGGGAAAAATGGGTTGGAAAAGGGAAAAATGGAGAGGAGAAGGGGGGAAAAAAGGGCAGGAAAATGGTGGGGAATGAGGCAGGAAAAACGGGGAAAAAGTTGATGGAAAAGGGGGAAAAAATGGGGTTGGAAAATGGGAAAAAATGGGCAGGAAAATGGGGGGGAATGAGGGAAAAACTAGCGGGAAAAACAGGGGAAAAAATGGGCGGAAAAGTGGGAAAAAATGGGTTGGAAAAGGGAGAAAATGGGCAGGAGAATGGGGAAAAAATGGGTGGGAAAATGGGGGGGAATGAGGCGGGAAAAATGGATGGAAAAGTGGGGAAAAATGGGGTTGGAGAAGGGGAAAAAACAGGTGGGAAAATGGGAAAAAATGGGCAGGAAAATGGGGGGGAGTGAGGGAAAACAGGCGGGAAAAACGGGGAAAAAATGGGCGGAAAAGTGGGAAAAAATGGGGTTGGAAAAGGGGGAAAAATGGACAGGAAAATAGGAAAAAATGGGCAGGAAAAAGGGGGGAGAATGGGGTAGGAAAAACGGGGAAAAAATGGGCGGAAAAGTGGGGAAAAAATAGGGTTGGGAAAGGGGAAAAACCAGATAAAAAAGTGGGAAAAAATGGGCAGGAAAGTGGGAGGAAGATTGGTGGGAAAAGGGGAAAAACAGCCAGAGAAATAAGGGGGGTAAAAAGGGCGGGAAAGTGAGAAAAATGGGTGGGGAAAATGGGCGGGAAAATGGAATTTAGGGAGGGAAATGGGGGTTTGGGGAAAGAATGGGATTTTCCAGGAGAGAAACGTGGATTTTTTTGGACTTACTGGGACACAGGTGGGGTTTTTGGGGAGGAAAACGGGTTTTTTTTTGGGAGGAAACCGGGGGTTTGGAGAGGGAATTTTTGGGGGAGGAAAATGGGGTGTTGTGGGTGGGATTTTGGGGTGAGGGGGGGGGGATGCCCACGGTGTCCCCCTCCCCCTGTGCCCCCCCCAGCGCAGGCTCTGGTGGCCACGTCCCCCCCCAGCCATTCCCAGATGGAAGATGAGATCTTCAACCAGAGCAGCAGCACCCCGACCTCCACCACGTCCAGCTCCCCAATCCCACCCAGCCCCGCTGCAAATGCTGTGAGTGACACCCAAAAACACCCCAAAAACACCCCAAAAATACCCCCCGACCTCCACCACGTCCAGCTCCCCAATCCCACCCAGCCCTGCTGCAAATGCTGTGAGTGACACCCAAAAACACCCCAAAAACACCCCAAAAATACCCCCCGACCTCCACCACGTCCAGCTCCCCAATCCCACCCAGCCCTGCTGCAAATGCTGTGAGTGACACCCAAAAACACCCCAAAAACACCCCAAAAATACCCCCCGACCTCCACCACGTCCAGCTCCCCAATCCCACCCAGCCCCGCTGCAAATGCTGTGAGTGACACCCCAAAACCACCCCAAAACCACCCCAAAAATACCCCAAAAACACCCCCTGATCTCCACCACGTCCAGCTCCCCAATCCCACCCAGCCCCGCTGCAAATGCTGTGAGTGACACCCCAAAACACCCCAAAAACACCCCAAAAATACCCCCTGACCTCCACCACGTCCAGCTCCCCAATCCCGCCCAGCCCTGCTGTAAATGCTGAGTGACACCCAAAAACACCCCAAAATACCCCAAAAACACCCCCTGATCTCCACCACGTCCAGCTCCCCAATCCCACCCAGCCCCGCTGCAAATGCTGTGAGTGACACCCCAAAATACCCCAAAAACACCCCAAAAATACCCCCTGACCTCCACCACGTCCAGCTCCCTGATCCCACCCAGCCCCGCTGCAAATGCTGTGAGTGACACCCCAAAATACCCCAAAAACACCCCAAAAATACCCCCTGATCTCCACCACGTCCAGCTCCCCAATCCCGCCCAGCCCCGCTGCAAATGCTGTGAGTGACACCCCAAAACCACCCAAAAACACCCCAAAAACACCTTAAAACACCTCAAAATGCCCCCAAACCGCTGCGAAATACCTCAAAAACCACCCCAAAAGCACCGTAAATATCTCAAAATACCCCAAAACCACCTCAATTGCCAACTTCCTCTAAAAACCCCCATAAACCCCTCAAAAATACTCCCAAACCACCCAAAAATACCCAAAAACCACCCCCAAACACCCCAAAACCACCTTAAACATCTCAAAATGTCCCAAAATACCCCAAAACCACCCCAAAACTCTCAACTTCCCCTAAAACCCCCCGTAAACCCCTTAAAAATACTCCCAAACCACCAAAAATACCCCCAAAACACCCCAAAATACCCCAAAACCACCCAAAACCACCAAAAAATACCCCAAACCACCCCTGACACCCCAACACCCCCCCCCCAAAAAAACCCCCACACCCCCAGGACCCCTCCCCCCAAAAAAACCCCCAAAAATCCCCACCCAGGGAGGTTGGGGGAAACCCCTCCCCCCCTTTTCCCATGGATTTGGGGACCCCCTCCTCAATTTTGGGGTCCCCCTCACCCCCCTTTCCCCCCCCCCCTCCCCCAGGAGAATTCGGAGGACGACAAAAAGCGCGGCCGCTCCACGGACAGCGAGGTGGGACAGGTGAGGGGGGGGGAGGGGCTCCGCATTTTGGGGAGGGGTCCCCAATTTTGGGGCCCCCTCCCTCCCCTTTTTTACCCCCCCCTTTCCATTAATTGTGGGTTTTATTCCTTTCAATGCTCCCCAATTAAAGGGTGCCCCCCCCCCCCTTTTTTAGAGTGGTTTGTCCCGTTTTGTAGGAATTGTCGTGTTCCCCCCCCCCCCTTTTTAAGTGGGTTTTCCTCTTAAAGGGCCCCATTTTAGTGGGTGCCCCCCTCCCATTTTAAAGTGGGATTTCCCCCCCTTAAGCACCCCCCCCCCCTTATTTTAGGGGGTATCCCCCCCCACCCGTTTTCGCAGTGGATTCTCCCATTTTTTGGAGTATTTCCCTCCCCCCCTTTTTTAGTGGAAAGACCCCCCCCCCCATTTTCAGGTGTGTCCCCCCTATTTTCAGAATGGATCTTCCCATTTTTTAATGGGACCCCCCCTCAAAGACTCCCGTGGTTTATGCTGCCCCCCCCCCCCATTTTACAGTGGAACCTCCCCCCCCCCCCATTTTAGGTGGTGTCCCCTTCCCCATTTCCATAATGGATCCTCCCATTTTAATGGGACCCCCCCCCCCCCATTTTAGGGTGCTCCCCCCCCATTCCTAATGGATCCTCCCATTATTTTATGGGCACCCCCCCTTAAACCCCCCCCCCCCATTTTAGAGGCATCCCCCTATTTCATAATGGATCCTCCCATTATTTTATGGGGACCCCCCGTTAAACCCCCCCCATTTTACAATGGATTCTCCCATTTCCCACGTTTCACTCCCCCCCCCCATAAACCCCCCCCCATTTTACTGCCCCCAATGAATTAATTACCCCCCCAATTAATTAATCCCCCCCTAATTAACTCATTAATGAACTCTTCATTGCAGTCTCCGGCCAAGAACGGGGCCAAGCCCCCTCCCCACGCCCACGCCCCCTCCCCCGCCGCCCCTCCCCCCTTCCCCCCCCCCCGCCGCCCCCCCCACCCCCCTCAACAACGGCCCCGGCGCCGGGGGGGGGGCCCGGGGGGGGGTCCCCAAACCCCCGGGGGGGGTCCCCAAAGCTCGGGGGGGGGTCCCAAGGGGGGCGGCGGGGGGGGGGCCGCACCCCCCCCAGCACCCCCACCCCCTACGCCCAGGCCGTGGCCCCCCCCGCGCCCCCCCCCCAGCCCCCCCAGCCCCGCCCACCCAGCGCCCAGCAGGCGGCCGGGAAACAGAACGGGGGGGCCACCAGTGAGTACTGGGAGGGACTGGGAGGGGCTGGGAGGGGCTGGGGGGGCACCAGTGAGGGACTGGGAGGGGCTGGGGGAGCACCAGTGAGTGACTGGGAGGGGCTGGGAGGGGCTGGGGGAGCACCAGTGAGGGACTGGGAGGGACTGGGGGGGCACCAGTGAGTGACTGGGAGGGACTGGGGGGGACTGGAGGGGTACCAGTGAGTGACTGGGAGGGACTGGGGGGGGCTGGGGGAGCACCAGTGAGGGACTGGGAGGGACTGGGAGGGACTGGGGGGGCACCAGTGAGTGACTGGGAGGGACTGGGGGGGACTGGAGGGGTACCAGTGAGTGACTGGGAGGGGCTGGGGGAGCACCAGTGAGGGACTGGGAGGGACTGGGAGGGACTGGGGGGGCACCAGTGAGTGACTGGGAGGGACTGGGGGGGTACCAGTGAGTGACTGGGAGGGACTGGGGGGGGAACTGGGAGGGAGTGGGGGAGCACCAGTGAGTACTGGGAGGGTTTTTTGGGGCGTTTTTAGGGTGTTTTGGGTTCTTTTGGGGTTTTTGGGTTGTTTTGTGTTCTTTAGGGGTTTTTTGGGGGGCTCTGACCCCCCCTTTCCCCTCCCACCCCCAGGTTACAGCTCCGTGGTCGCCGACAGCTCCTCGGAGCCGGGGCTGAGCGGGGGCGGCCCCCAACCCCCCCTGGGGCAGCCCCCCAGCCACAACCCCCCCCAGCAGCACCCCGTGAGTGCCCCAGATACCCCCAAAATATCCCAAAGTACCCCAAAACCCACCCCAAAAACGCCCCAAAATCCACCCCAAAATCCACCCCAAAATACCCCGAAAATATCCAAAACCCACCCCAAAACTCACCCCAAAAATATGCCAGAATGCACCCTAAAAACCCACCCCAAAATACCCCAAAACCCACTCCAAAATATCCCAAACTACCCCAAAACCCACCCCAAAACCGCCCCAGAATCCACCCCAAAATCCACCCCAAAAACGCCCCAAAATCCACCCCAAAATCCACCCCAAAATACCCCAAAACCCACCCCAAAATACCCCAAAACCCACCCCAAAATACCCCAAAATCCACCCCAAAATACCCCAAAACCCACCCCAAAATATCCCAAAGTACCCCAAAACCCACCCCAAAAACGCCCCAAAATCCACCCCAAAATACCCCGAAAATATCCAAAACCCACCCCAAAACTCACCCCAAAAATATGCCAGAATGCACCCTAAAACCCACCCCAAAATACCCCAAAACCCACCCCAAAAACGCCCCAAAATCCACCCCAAAATCCACCCCAAAATACCCCAAAATCCACCCCAAAATCCACCCCAAAACCCACCCCAAAATATCCCAAAGTACCCCAAAACCCACCCCAAAAACGCCCCAAAATCCACCCCAAAATACCCCGAAAATACCTCCAAACCCACCCCAAAAATACGGCAAAAATACCCCAAAACCCATCCCAAAATCCACCCCAAAATACCCAAAAAATACCCCAAAATCCACCCCAAAAATAACCCAAAAATATCCCAAAACCCATCCCGAAACCCACCCCAAAGTACACCAAAACCACCCAAAAAATACCTGAAAAATACCCCAAAACCCACCCCCAAAAATACCCCAAAATCCACCCCAAAAAGGCCCCAAATCCCACCCCCAAAATACCCCAAATCCCCCAAATCTCCCCCCAAAACCCTAAAACCCCGAAACCTCCCCCTAAAACCCCAAACCTGCCCCCAAAACCCCCAAATCTTCTCCTAAAACCCCCAAATCTCCCCCAAAATCCCCCCCAAAACCCCCAAATTCCCCCCCAAATCCCCCCTCAAAACCCCAAACCTCCCCCTAAAACCCCCAAATGTCCCCCAAAACCCCCAGATCTCCCCTGAAAACCCAAATCTCCCCAAAATCCCCCCCAAAACCCCCAAATCTCCCCCAAAACCCCCAAACCTGCCCCCCAAAACCCCCAAATCTCCCCCAAAACCCCCAAATCTGCCCCCCAAAACCCCCAAATCTGCCCCAAAACCCCCGAATCTTCCCCAAAACCCCCAAAGTCCCCCCCAAAACCCCCAAATCTCCCTCAGAACCCCCAAATTCCCCTAAAATCCCCAAACCTCCCCCAAAATCCCCCCAAAACCCCCAAATCTCCCTTTAAAACCCCCAGATCTGCCCCCAAACCCCCCAAAACCCCCAAATCCCCCCCAAATCTCCCCCCAAATCCCCCCAAAACCCCCAAACCTTCCCCTCAAACCCCCCCAAACCCCCAAATCCCCCCCCAAATCTCCCCCCAAATCCCCCCCAAACCCCCCCCTAACCCCCCCTTTTCTGCCCCCCAGGAAGGAGCCTGGTGCCCCCCAGCCCCCCCAAACCCCGGGGGGCTCGGTGGGGGGAGGGGCGGGTGGGGGAGGGGCCCTGCTGGGGCCCCCCCTGAGCTCCAACCCCCCCGGCTCCCCCACCCCCCCCCTTCCCCCGACGCCAAGGGGGGGGCGCCGCCCCCCTCCCCTCCTCAACGGCCCCCCCCCAGTTCAGCGCCGCCCCCGACATCAAGGTGAGCGGATTTGGGGGATTTGGGGGGATTTGGGGGAGAAAGTTGGGAATTTTGGGGAAAAAGTTGGGAATTTTGTTGGTTTTAATTTCCGTATCCCCCCCCCCCACTCCATGAATTTTGGACTCTTCCGCTCCCCCCTCTCCCTTAAGGATTTGGTATCTCCCTGCTCAACTTTGGGTTTTCCCGCCAAATTTTGGGGTTTCCCGCCAGAATTTTGAGTTTTCCCGCCAAATTTTGGGGTTTCCCGCCAGAATTTTGGGGTTTTCTGCCAAATTTTGGGGTTTCCCCACAAATTCCCCTTCATGAATTTTGGACTCTTCCGCTCCCCCCTCCCTTAAGGATTTGGTATCTCCCCCGCTCAACTTTGGGTTTTCCCCTCAAATTTTGGGTTTTCCCACCAGAATTTTGGGGTTTCCCGCCAAATTTTGGGGTTTCCCGCCAAATTTTGGGTTTTCCCGCCAGAATTTTGGGTTTTCCCGCCAGAATTTTGGGGTTTCCCCACAAATTCCCTTCCATTAATTTTGGACTCTTCTGCTCCCCCCTCCCTTAAGGATTTGTATCTCCCTGCTCAACTTTGGGTTTTCCCGCCAGAATTTTGGGGTTTCCCGCCAGAATTTTGGGGTTTCCCACCAGAATTTTGGGGTTTTCCCGCCAAATTTTGGGTTTTCCCCACCAGAACTTTGTATTTTCCCCTCAAATTTTAGGATTCTCCTTCCCAAATTTTGGTTTTCCTGCCAGAGTTTTGGGTTTTCCCCCCAAATTTTGGATCCTCCTTCCCAAACTTTGCCTTTTCCCACCAAATTTTGGGTTTTCCCGCCAGAATTTTGGGTTTTCCCCTCAAATTTTGGGATCCTCTTTCCCAAATTTTGGCTTTTCCCGCCAGAATTTTGGGCTTTCCCCCCCAAGTTTTGGGTTTTCCCACCCGAACTTTGCATTTTCCCCTCAAGTTTTAGGATCCTCCTTCACAATTTTGGGTTTTCCCCTCAAATTTTGGCTTTTCCTGCCAGAATTTTGGGTTTTCCCACCAAATTTTGGGATTTCCTGCCAAAATTTTGGGGTTTCCCGCCAGAATTTTGCATTTTCCCCTCAAATTTCAGGATCCTCCTTCCCAAATTTTACCTTTTCCCGCCAAATTCACCCTTTTCTGCCTCAAATTCTGGGATCCCCCTCCCCAAATTCCCCCCTCCCCTCCCCCAACCCAAACCTGGGTGCTTCCTGTTGCCCCCCCCCTTTTTAAACCTCATTTTGGGGACCCCCACCCCAATTTTAGGGACCCCCACCCCAATTTTGGGGAACCCACCCCCAATTTTAGGCCCTCCCACCCCAATTCTGGGGACCCCCACCCCAATTTTGGGAACTCCCACCCCAATTTTGGGGACCCCCACCCCAATTTTAACCTCCCCCACCCCAATTTTTGGCTGCCCCACCCCAATTTTGGGGACCCCCCACCCCAATTTTGGGAACCCCCACCCCAATTTTAGGCCCTCCCACCCCAATTTTGGGGACCCCCACCCCAATTTTAACCTCCCCCACCCCAATTTTTGGCTGCCCCACCCCAATTTTGGGGACCCCCACCCCAATTTTAACCTCCCCCACCCCAATTTTTGGCCCTCCCACCCCATTTTTAGGCCCCCCCACCCCAATTTTGGGAACCCCCCACCCCATTTTTAGGTCCCCCACGCCAATTTTAGGGCCCCCACACCAATTTTAGGCCCTCCCACACCAATTTTGGGGACCCCCCACCCCAATTTTGGAACCCCCACCCCAATTTTAGGCCCTCCCCACCCCAATTCTGGGGACCCCCCACCCCAATTTTGGGAACTCCCACCCCAATTTTGGGGACCCCCACCCCAATTTTAACCTCCCCCACCCCAATTTTTGGCTGCCCCACCCCAATTTTGGGGACCCCCACCCCAATTTTAACCTCCCCCACCCCAATTTTTGGCCTCCCACCCCATTTTTAGGCCCCCCCACCCCAATTTTGGGAACCCCCACCCCCATTTTTAGGTCCCCCCATGCCAATTTTAGGGCCCCACACCCCAATTTTAGGCCCTCCCACCCCCAATTTTAGGCCCTCCCACCCCAAGTTTAGGCCCTCCCACCCCAATTTTGGGGACCCCCACCCCAATTTTGGGGACCCCCACCCCAAATTCGGGCCCCTTTCCCCTCCCCCCGCAGGCCCCGGAGCCCCTGAGCAGCCTCAAGTCGATGGCGGAGCGAGCGGCGCTGGGCACGGGGCTGGAGGAGCCCCCCCTGCACCTGGCTGAGAGGGGTGAGACCCCTCCCCAAATTAACCCTGACCCCCCCCAAACCGGGCTGAGAGGGGCGAGACCCCTCCCCAAATTAACCCTGACCCCCCCCAAACCGGGCTGAGAGGGGTGAGACCCCTCCCCAAATTAACCCTGACCCCCCCAAACCGGGCTGAGAGGGGTGAGACCCCCTCCCCAAATTAACCCTGACCCCCCCCAAACCGGGCTGAGAGGGGTGAGACCCCTCCCCAAATTAACCCTGACCCCCCCAAACTGGGCTGAGAGGGGTGAGACCCCCTCCCCAAATTCACCCTGACCCCCCCCAAACTGGGCTGAGAGGGGTGAGACCCCTCCCCAAATTAACCCTGACCCCCCCAAACCGGGCTGAGAGGGGTGAGACCCCTCCCCAAATTCACCCTGACACCCCCAAACCGGGCTGAGAGGGGTGAGACCCCTCCCCAAATTAACCCTGACCCCCCCAAACCGGGCTGAGAGGGGTGAGACCCCTCCCCAAATTCACCCTGACCCCCCCAAACCGGGCTGAGAGGGGTGAGACCCCTCCCCAAATTAACTCTGACCCCCCCCAAACCGGGCTGAGAGGGGTGAGACCCCTCCCCAAATTCACCCTGACCCCCCCAAACCGGGCTGAGAGGGGTGAGACCCCTCCCCAAATTAACCCTGACCCCCCCCAAACCGGGCTGAGAGGGGTGAGACCCCTCCCCAAATTAACCCTGACCCCCCCCAAACCGGGCTGAGAGGGGTGAGACCCCTCCCCAAATTAACCCTGACCCCCCCCAAACCGGGCTGAGAGGGGTGAGACCCCTCCCCAAATTAACCCTGACCCCCCCAAACCGGGCTGAGAGGGGTGAGACCCCTCCCCAAATTCACCCTGACCCCCCCAAACCGGGCTGAGAGGGGTGAGACCCCTCCCCAAATTCACCCTGACCCCCCCAAACCGGGCTGAGAGGGGTGAGACCCCTCCCCAAATTAACCCTGACCCCCCCAAACTGGGCTGAGAGGGGTGAGACCCCTCCCCAAATTCACCCTGACCCCCCCCAAACCGGGCTGAGAGGGGTGAGACCCCTCCCCAAATTAACCCTGACCCCCCAAACCGGGCTGAGAGGGGTGAGACCCCTCCCCAAATTAACCCTGACCCCCCCAAACCGGGCTGAGAGGGGTGAGACCCCTCCCCAAATTCACCCTGACCCCCCAAACCGGGCTGAGAGGGGTGAGACCCCTCCCCAAATTCACCCTGACCCCCCCAAACCGGGCTGAGAGGGGTGAGACCCCTCCCCAAATTAACCCTGACCCCCCCTGGTGACCCCAAACTCCCCCCTGGAGACCCCAAACCCCCCCTGGAGACCCCCAACCCCCCTTGGTGACCCCAAACCTCCCCTGGAGACCCCAACCCCCCCTGGAGACCCCCAAAACCACCCCCAGACCCCTTCAAACCCCCCCTGGGTGACCCCAAACCCCCCTGGGTGACCCCGAATTCCCCTTGGTGACCCCAAACCCCCCCTGGAGACCCCCAGACCCCCCTCTTGGTGACCCCAAACCCCCCTGGAGACCCCCAAATCCCCCCTTGGTGACCCCAAACCCCCCCTGGAGACCCCCAAACCCCCCTGGGTGACCCCAAACCCCCCTGGGTGACCCCAAACCCCCCCCCTGGAGACCCCAAATCCCCCCCTGGAGACCCCAAACCCCCCCCCCGGTGACCCCAAACTCCCCCTGGTGACCCCAAACTCCCCCTGGAGACCCCAAATCCCCCCCTGGTGACCCCAAACCCCCCCCCTGGAGACCCCAAATTCCCCCCTGGTGACCCCAAACCCCCCCCGGTGACCCCAAATCCCCCCTGGTGACCCCAAACCCCCCCCGGTGACCCCAAACCCCCCCTTGGTGACCCCAAACCCCCCTGGGTGACCCCAAACCCCCCCGGAGACCCCCAAACCCCCCTGGGTGACCCCAAACCCCCCCTGGAGACCCCCAAACCCCCCTGGGTGACCCCAAACCCCCCCGGGTGACCCCAAACTCCCCTTGGTGACCCCAAACCCCCCCCGGTGACCCCAAACCCCCCCTTGGTGACCTCCAAACCTCCCCCTGGTGACCCCAAACCCCCCTGGAGACCCCCAAACCTCCCCCTGGTGACCCCAAACCCCCCCTTGGTGACCCCAAACCCCCCTGGGTGACCCCAAACCCCCCCGGAGACCCCCAAACCCCCCTGGGTGACCCCAAACCCCCCCTGGAGACCCCCAAACCCCCCTGGGTGACCCCAAACCCCCCCGGGTGACCCCAAACTCCCCTTGGTGACCCCAAACCCCCCCCGGTGACCCCAAACCCCCCCTTGGTGACCTCCAAACCTCCCCCTGGTGACCCCAAACCCCCCTGGAGACCCCCAAACCTCCCCCTGGTGACCCCAAATCCCCCCTTGGTGACCCCAAACCCCCCCTGGGTGACCCCAAGCCCCCCCTGGAGACCCCCAAACCCCCCCCTTGGTGACCCCAAACCCCCCCCCGGTGACCCCAAACCCCCCTGGGTGACCCCAAACTCCCCCTGGAGACCCCAAACCCCCCTTGGTGACCCGAAACCCCCCCCGGTGACCCCAAACCCCCCCTGGTGACCCCAAACCCCCCCTGGAGACCCCCAGATCCCCCCTTGGTGACCCCAAACCCCCCCTGGTGACCCCAAATCCCCCCTTGGTGACCCCAAATCCCCCCCCGGTGACCCCAAACCCCCCCTCTAACCCCATTTTTCCCCCCTCTCTCTCCCCCCAGAGCTGCTGCTGGGGGCTGGGGGTGCCCCCCCCAGCTCGGGGGGCTCCGGGGGCACTTCGGGGGGTCCCGGGGGGGCTCTGGGCGAGGTCAGCATCCCCCTGTCCCTGGGGGTCTGTCCCCTGGGCCCCCTGCCCCTGCCCAAGGAGCAGCTGTACCAGCAGGCGCTGCAGGAGCCCGCCTGGCACCACATGCCCCACCCTTCGGATTCCGAGAGGATCAGGTGGGAATTGCCCCAATTCGGGGCGTTTTGGGGGCGTTTTGGGGCATTTTGGGGGTCCTAGAGGGGATTTTGGGGGGTTCCAAGGAGATTTGAGGTGCTTAGAGTGGGATTTGGGGGGGTTCCAGGGGGATTTTTGGGGTGCCCCTGGCACCTCCTGCCCCCACCCTTCGGATTCCGAGAGGATCAGGTGGGAATTGCCCCAATTCGGGGCATTTTGGGGGCGTTTTGGGGGTCCTGGGGTATCCTAGAAGGGGTTCCCGGGGGATTTGGGGGCATTTCAGGGGGTTCCAGGGGGATTTTTGGGGGGCTCCAGGGGGATTTTTGGGGTGGCCCTGGCACCTCCTGCCCCACCCTTCGGATTCCGAGAGGATCAGGTGGGAATTGCCCCAATTCGGGGCGTTTTGGGGGCGTTTTGGGGAATTTAGGGGGTCCTAGAGGGGATTTAGGGGGGTTCCAGGGAGATTTGGGGGCATTTCAGGGGGTTCCAGGGGGATTTTTGGGGGGCTCCAGGGGGATTTTTGGGGTGGCCCTGGCACCTCCTGGCCCAGCCTTCGGATTCCGAGAGGATCAGGTGGGAATTGCCCCAATTCGGGGCGTTTTGGGGGCGTTTTGGGGGTCCTGGGATGTCCTAGAGGGGATTTGGGGGGGTTCCAAGGGGATTTGGGGGAGCACCAGGGGGATTTTTGGGGTGTCCCTGGCACTTCCTGCCCCCACCCTTCGGATTCCGAGAGGATCAGGTGGGAATTGCCCAAATTTGGGGCGTTTTGGGGGATTTTGGGGGTCCTAGAGGGGATTTAGGGGGGTTCCAGGGAGATTTGGGGGCATTTCAGGGGGTTCCAGGGGGATTTTTGGGGGCTCCAGGGGGATTTTTGGGGTGCCCCTGGCACCTCCTGCCCCCACCCTTCGGATTCCGAGAGGATCAGGTGGGAATTGCCCAAATTCGGGGCGTTTTGGGGCATTTTGGGGGTCCTGGAGGGGATTTTGGGGGGTTCCAGGGAGATTTGGGGGGGTTTCAGAGGTTTTTTTTTCTTTAATTTTGGGATATTTTTCCCCATTCTTATCCAGAATTTTGGGATATTTATTCTCTTTCTTGGATGCATTTTTTGGGTTGTTTTCCCCTTTTTTATGGGTGTCATTTTGGGTTATTTTTCCCCTTTTCTTGGGATATAATTTTGGGATATTTTCCCCATTTTTATCCATAATTTTGGGATATTTATTGCACTTTTTTGGGTGCATTTTTTGGGTTATTTTCTCCCTTTTCTGGGTGTAATTTTGGGTTATTTTCCCTTATTTTTTTCTGTAATTTTGGGATATTTTTTCCACTTCTTCAGGTGCATTTTTTGGGTTATTTTCCCCTTTTTTGGGGTGTCATTTTGGGTGGTATTCCTCTTTTTTTTGGGATATAATTTTGAGTTATTTTCCCTTATTTTTTCTGTAATTTTGCGATATTTATTCCTCTTTTTCAGGTGTGTTTTTTGAGTTATTTCCCCTTTTTTTGGGATACAATTTTGGGATATTTTGCCCCGTTTTTATCCAGAATTTTGGGATATTTATTCCTCTTTTTCGGGTGCATTTTTTGGGTTATTTTCTCCCTTTTTCAGGTGCGTTTTTTGGGTTATTTTCTCCCTTTTTTTGGGTGTCATTTTGGGTGATATTCCCCTTTTTTGGGGATGCAATTTTGGGATACTTTCTCCGTTTTTATCCAGAATTTTGCGATATTTCTTCCTCTTTTTTGGGTGCATTTTTTGGGTATTTTCCCCTTTTTTTGGGATACTTTTCCCCGTTTTTATCCAGAATTTTGCGATATTTCTTCCTCTTTTTCGGGTGCATTTTTGGGGTTATTCCCCCTTTTTTTTTGGTCTCATTTGGGGATATTTCCCCTTATTTTTGCCTCATTTTGGGACACCCCCCCCCATTATTTAACACCCTTTCAAACCCCCCACCTCCTCCCCCTCCTTTTTTTCCCCCCCTGTTATTTTGGGCTATTCCCCCCCCCCCCCCCCACTATTCTAATTTCGAACTTTTGCCCTTTTTGGCGGTTTTTAACCCCATTTTGGGTGGTTTCTCCCCTCCCCCAGGCAGTACCTGCCCCGCAACCCCTGCCCCACCCCCCCCTACCACCACCAGCTGCCCCCCCCCCACTCGGACACGGTGGAATTCTACCAGCGCCTCTCCACCGAGACCCTCTTCTTCATCTTCTACTACCTGGAGGTACCAAAATCCTGAGAATCCGCCCCAAAATCCGGGGAATTCGCCCCAAAATTACAGGGATTCGCCCCAAAATCCCGGGGTTCCCAAAATCCCCCCAAAATCCTGGGAATTTGCCCCAAAATCCTGAGAATTCGCCCCAAAATACCGGGGAATTCACCCCAAAATCACAGGGATTCGCCCCAAAATCCCGGGGTTCCCAAAATCCCAGGAATTCACCCCAAAATCCCAGGAATTCACCCCAAAATCCTGAGAATTCACCCCAAAAATCCCAGGAATTCACCCCAAAATCCTGAGAATTCACCCCAAAAATCCCAGAAATTCGCCCCAAAATCCTGAGAATTCGCCCCAAAATCCCGAGAATCCGCCCCAATATCACAGAAATTCACTTCAAAATCCTGAGAATTCGCCCCAAAATCCCAAGAATTCGCCCCAAAATCCTGAGAATCCGCCCCAAAATCCTGAGAATTCGCCCCAAAATCCCGAGAATTCGCCCCAAAATCCTGAGAATCCGCCCCAAAATCCCGGGGAATTCGCCCCAAAATTACAGGGATTCGCCCCAAAATCCCGGGGTTCCCAAAATCCCCCCAAAATCCTGGGAATTTGCCCCAAAATCCTGAGAATTCGCCCCAAAATACCGGGGAATTCACCCCAAATGCCCGAGAATTCACCCCAAAATCCCGGGAATTCACCCCAAAATCCCGGGGTTCCCAAAATTCCCCCAAAATCCCGAGAATCCGCCCTAAAATCCCGGGAATTCGCCCCAAAATCCCAGGAATTCACCCCAAAATCACGGGAATTCTCCCCGAGACCCTGTTCTTCATCTTCTACTACCTGGAGGTACCAAAATCCTGAGAATCCGCCCCAAAATCCGGGGAATTCGCCCCAAAATCACAGGGATTCGCCCCAAAATCCCGGGGTTCCCAAAATCCCCCCAAAATCCTGGGAATTTGCCCCAAAATCCCGAGAATTCGCCCCAAAATACCGGGGAATTCACCCCAAATGCCTGAGAATTCACCCCAAAATCCCGGGAATTCACCCCAAAATCCCAGGAATTCACCACAAAATCCTGAGAATTCTCCTCAAAATCCCAAGAATTCTCCCCGAGACCCTCTTCTTCATCTTCTACTACCTGGAGGTACCAAAATCCTGAGAATCTGCCCCAAAATCCGGGGAATTCACCCCAAAATTACAGGGATTCGCCCCAAAATCCCCGGGTTCCCAAAATCCCCCCAAAATCCTGGGAATTTGCCCCAAAATCCCGAGAATTCGCCCCAAAATACCGGGGAATTCACCCCAAATGCCCGAGAATTCACCCCAAAATCCCGGGAATTCACCCCAAAATCCCAGGAATTCACCACAAAATCCTGAGAATTCTCCCCAAAATCCCGAGAATTCTCCCCGAGACCCTGTTCTTCATCTTCTACTACCTGGAGGTACCAAAATCCTGAGAATCCGCCCCAGAATCCGGGGAATTCACCCCAAAATCACAGGGATTCGCCCCAAAATCCCGGGGTTCCCAAAATCCCCCCAAAATCCTGGGAATTTGCCCCAAAATCCCGAGAATTCGCCCCAAAATACCGGGGAATTCACCCCAAATGCCCGAGAATTCACCCCAAAATCCCGGGAATTCACCCCAAAATCCCGGGGTTCCCAAAATTCCCCCCAAATCCCGAGAATCCGCCCTAAAATCCTGGGAATTCGCCCCAAAATCCCAGGAATTCACCCCAAAATCCCGGGAATTCACCCCAAAATCCCGGGGTTCCCAAAATTCCCCCAAAATCCCGAGAATCCGCCCTAAAATCCTGGGAATTCGCCCCAAAATCCCAGGAATTCACCCCAAAATCCCGGGAATTCACCCCAAAATCACAGGGATTCGCCCCAGAATTACAGGGGATTCGCCCCAAAATCCCGGGGTTCCCAAAATTCCCCCCAAAGCCCGAGAATTCACCCCAAAATCCCAGGAATTCTCCCCGAGACCCTGTTCTTCATCTTCTACTACCTGGAGGTACCAAAAGCCCGGGAATCCGCCCCAAAATCCCGGGGAATTCACCCCAAAATTACAGGGATTCGCCCCAAAATCCCAGGAGTTCACCCCAAAATCCTGAGAATTCACCCCAAAATCCTGAGAATCCGCCCCAAAATCACAGAAATTCACTTCAAAATCCAGAGAATTCACCCCAAAATCCTGAGAATTCACCCCAAAAATCCCAGAAATTCGCCCCAAAATCCTGAGAATTCGCCCCAAAATCCCGAGAATTCGCCCCAAAATCCTGAGAATCCGCCCCAAAATCCCGGGGAATTCACCCCAAAATCACAGGGATTCGCCCCAAAATCCCGGGGTTCCCAAAATCCCCCCAAAATCCCGAGAATTCTCCCCAAAATCCCGAGAATTCTCCCCGAGACCCTGTTCTTCATCTTCTACTACCTGGAGGTACCAAAATCCTGAGAATCCGCCCCAAAATCCGGGGAATTCACCCCAAAATCACAGGGATTCGCCCCAAAATCCCGGGGTTCCCAAAATCCCCCCAAAATCCTGGGAATTCTCCCCAAAATCCTGAGAATTCGCCCCAAAATACCGGGGAATTCGCCCCAAAATCCCAGGAATTCACCCCAAAATCCCAGGAATTCACCCCAAAATCCTGAGAATTCACCCCAAAAATCCCAGGAATTCACCCCAAAATCCTGAGAATTCACCCCAAAAATCCCAGAAATTCGCCCCAAAATCCTGAGAATTCGCCCCAAAATCCCGAGAATCCGCCCCAATATCACAGAAATTCACTTCAAAATCCTGAGAATTCGCCCCAAAATCCCAAGAATTCGCCCCAAAATCCTGAGAATCCGCCCCAAAATCCTGAGAATTCGCCCCAAAATCCTGAGAATCCGCCCCAAAATCCGGGGAATTCACCCCAAAATTACAGGGATTCGCCCCAAAATCCTGGGGTTCCCAAAATCCCCCCAAAATCCTGGGAATTTGCCCCAAAATCCCGAGAATTCTCCCCGAGACCCTGTTCTTCATCTTCTACTACCTGGAGGTACCAAAATCCTGAGAATCCGCCCCAAAATCCGGGGAATTCGCCCCAAAATCACAGGGATTCGCCCCAAAATCCCGGGGTTCCCAAAATCCCCCCAAAATCCTGGGAATTTGCCCCAAAATCCCGAGAATTCGCCCCAAAATACCGGGGAATTCACCCCAAATGCCCGAGAATTCACCCCAAAATCCCGGGAATTCACCCCAAAATCCCGGGTTCCCAAAATTCCCCCAAAATCCCGAGAATCCGCCCTAAAATCCTGGGAATTCGCCCCAAAATCCCAGGAATTCACCCCAAAATCACGGGAATTCACCCCAAAATCCCGAGAATTCTCCCCGAGACCCTCTTCTTCATCTTCTACTACCTGGAGGTACCAAAAGCCCGGGGAATCCGCCCCAAAATCACAGGGAATTCACCCCAAAATTACAGGGATTCGCCCCAAAATCCCAGGAGTTCACCCCAAAATCCTGAGAATTCACCCCAAAAATCCCAGAAATTCGCCCCAAAATCCTGAGAATTCGCCCCAAAATCCCGAGAATTCGCCCCAAAATCCTGAGAATCCGCCCCAAAATCCCGGGGAATTCACCCCAAAATCACAGGGATTCGCCCCAAAATCCCGGGGTTCCCAAAATCCCCCCAAAATCCCGAGAATTCTCCCCAAAATCCCGAGAATTCTCCCCGAGACCCTCTTCTTCATCTTCTACTACCTGGAGGTACCAAAATCCTGAGAATCCGCCCCAAAATCCGGGGAATTCACCCCAAAATCACAGGGATTCGCCCCAAAATCCCGGGGTTCCCAAAATCCCCCCAAAATCCTGGGAATTCTCCCCAAAATCCTGAGAATTCGCCCCAAAATACCGGGGAATTCGCCCCAAAATCCCAGGAATTCACCCCAAAATCCCAGGAATTCACCCCAAAATCCTGAGAATTCACCCCAAAATCCCAGGAATTCACCCCAAAATCCTGAGAATTCACCCCAAAATCCCGAGAATCCGCCCCAAAATCACAGAAATTCACTTCAAAATCCAGAGAATTCGCCCCAAAATCCCAAGAATTCGCCCCAAAATCCCGAGAATTCGCCCCAAAATCCTGAGAATCCGCCCCAAAATCCCGGGGAATTCACCCCAAAATCACAGGGATTCGCCCCAAAATCCCGGGGTTCCCAAAATCCCCCCAAAATCCTGAGAATTTGCCCCAAAATCCCAGGAATTCACCCCAAATCCCCCTAAATTCGGAGCCTGACCCCTCCCCCATCCGTTTTTGGGCTGGAAATCCGGGAATTTGGGGATTTTGGGGCCGATTTCTTCATTTTTGGGCAACCCCAAATCCCCCCAACCCCGGGCGGAACCAAAGCGATTCTGGGGGGGGGGGGGGGGGGTGGGAGGGACCATCTGAATTTTGGGGGGGGGGGGGGGGGGCGATTTGGGGGGATTTGTTTGGATTTGGGGGATTTTGGGGGGATTTCTCTGGATTTGGGGGTGCCAGGGGTGGATTTTGGGGGGATTTTGGGGGGATTTCTCTGGATTTGGGGGTGCCAGGGGTGGATTTTGGGGGGGATTTCTCTGGATTTGGGGTGCCAGGGGTGGATTTTGGGGAGGATTTCTCTGGATTTGGGGGTGCCAGGGGTGGATTTTGGGGAGGATTTCTCTGGATTTGGTGGATTTTGGGGGGATTTCTCTGGATTTTGGGGTGCCAGGGTGGATTTTTGGTGGATTTTGGGGGGATTTCTCTGGATTTGGGGGTGCCAGGGTGGATTTTGGGGGGGATTTCTCTGGATTTTGGGGTGCCAGGGTGGATTTTGGGGAGGATTTCTCTGGATTTGGGGGTGCCAGGGGTGGATTTTGGGGAGGATTTCTCTGGATTTGGGGTGCCAGGGGTGGATTTTTGGGGGATTTTGGGGAGGATTTCTCTGGATTTGGGGGTGCCAGGGTGGATTTTGGGGGGGATTTCTCTGGATTTGGGGGATTTTGGGGAGGATTTCTCTGGATTTGGGGGATTTGGGGGGGATTTCTCTGGATTTGGGGTGCCAGGGGTGGATTTTTGGGGGATTTTGGGGAGGATTTCTCTGGATTTGGGGTGCCAGGGTGGATTTTGGGGAGGATTTCTCTGGATTTGGGGGTGCCAGGGTGGATTTTGGGGAGGATTTCTCTGGATTTGGTGGATTTTGGGGGGATTTCTCTGGATTTGGGGTGCCAGGGTGGATTTTGGGGGGGGATTTGTTTGGATTTGGGGGTGCCAGGGTGGATTTTTGGGGAGGATTTCTCTGGATTTGGGGGTGCCAGGGTGGATTTTGGGGGAGGATTTCTCTGGATTTTGGGGTGCCAGGGTGGATTTTGGGGAGGATTTCTCTGGATTTGGGGGATTTTGGGGGATTTCTCTGGATTTTGGGGTGCCAGGGTGGATTTTGGGGAGGATTTCTCTGGATTTGGGGGATTTTGGGGGGGATTTCTCTGGATTTTGGGGTGCCAGGGTGGATTTTGGGGGGGATTTCTCTGGATTTGGGGGTGCCAGGGTGGATTTTGGGGAGGATTTCTCTGGATTTGGTGGATTTTGGGGGGGATTTCTCTGGATTTTGGGGTGCCAGGGTGGATTTTGGGGAGGATTTCTCTGGATTTGGGGGTGCCAGGGGTGGATTTTGGGGAGGATTTCTCTGGATTTTGGGGTGCCAGGGTGGATTTTGGGGGGATTTCTCTGGATTTGGAGGTGCCAGGGTGGATTTTTGGGGAGGATTTCTCTGGATTTGGGGGTGCCAGGGTGGATTTTTGGGGAGGATTTCTCTGGATTTGGGGGATTTTGGGGAGGATTTCTCTGGATTTGGTGGATTTTGGGGGGGATTTCTCTGGATTTTGGGGTGCCAGAGGTGGATTTTGGGGGATTTCTCTGGATTTGGGGGATTTTGGGGAGGATTTCTCTGGATTTTGGGGTGCCAGGGTGGATTTTTGGTGGATTTTGGGGGGATTTCTCTGGATTTGGGGTGCCAGGGTGGATTTTGGGGGGGATTTCTCTGGATTTGGGGGATTTTGGGGGGGATTTCTCTGGATTTGGGGGATTTGGGGGGGGATTTCTCTGGATTTTGGGGTGCCAGGGTGGATTTTGGGGGGGATTTCTCTGGATTTTGGGGTGCCAGGGTGGATTTTGGGGCTCCCCAGGGCACCAAGGCTCAGTACCTGGCGGCCAAGGCGCTGAAGAAGCAGTCGTGGCGCTTCCACACCAAGTACATGATGTGGTTCCAGCGGCACGAGGAGCCCAAAACCATCACGGACGAGTTCGAGCAGGTCAGGAACCCCAAATTCCCAAAATTCCCACCTGGAGCCCCAAAACGATCCCAAATCCCCCAAAAAATCCCCAAAAAATCCCCAAAAAACAGCTTCGAAATCGGCCTGAAAATGGATTTTTAATGGAATTTTTGTAGTGTGGGATCCTCAAAATCCCAAAATTCCATCCCTGGATCCCAAATTCCCAAAATTCCCAGCCCCAAAATTCCCACCTGGAGCCCCAAATGATCCCAAATCCCCCAAAAAATCCCCCCAAAAATCCCCAAAAAACGGCTTCGAAATCGGCCTGAAAATGGATTTTTAATGGAATTTTTGTAGTGTGGGATCCTCAAAATCCGTCCCTGGATCCCAAAATTCCATCCCTGAATCCGAAATTCCCATCCCAAAATTCCCACCTGTGTTCCCAAAACGATCCCAAATCCCCCCAAAAAATCCCCAAAAAACGGCTTCGAAATCGGCCTGAAAATGGATTTTTAATGGATTTTTTTTAGTGTGAGATCCTCAGAATTCATCTCTGAATCCCAAAATTCCATCCCTGGAGCCCAAAATTCCTACCTGGATCCTAGAATTCCATCCCTGAATCCCAAATTCCCAAAATTCCCACCTGGAGCCCCAAATGATCCCAAATCCCCCAAAAAATCCCCCCAAAAATCCCCAAAAAACGGCTTCGAAATCGGCCTGAAAATGGATTTTTAATGGATTTTTTTTTAGTGTGGGATCCTCAAAATCCCAAAATTCCATCCCTGAATCCCAGAATTCCCACCTGGATCCCAAATTCCTGAAATTCCCAGCCCCAAATTCCCACCTGGAGCCCAAAATGATCCCAAATCCCCCAAAAAATCCCCAAAACACGGCTTCAAAAATGGATTTTTTTATTGTGGGATCCTCAGATTCCATCCGTGAACCCCGAATTCCCAAAATTCCCATCCTGAAATTTCCACCTGGAGCCCAAAACGATCCCAAATCCCCCAAAAAATCCCAAAAAACCGGCTTCATAATCGACCTGAAAATGGATTTTTAATGGAATTTTTTGTGTGGGATCCTCAAAATCCCAAAATTCCCCCCTTGAGCCCCAAAATCCCCAAATCCACCCCAAAACCCCCTAAAATCCCACCCCCAACTCTGATTTTAACGGGGTTTTTTTGGCGGGGGGGATTTTGGGGATCCACAACGATTTTTTGGGGTTCTCCTCAAATCCCTGCACCCCAAAATTCCCCCTTGAGCCCCAAAATCCCCCTTTGGAATTCCCAAAATCCCCCAAACCCCCTAAAATTCTTCCCCCAACTCTGATTTTAACGGGGTTTTTTAGGGCGGGGGGGATTTTGGGGATCCACAACGATTTTTTGGGGTTCTCCCCAAATCCCTGCACCCCAAAATCCCCCCTTGAACCCTAAAATCCCCCCTTGAACCCCAAAATTCCCCTCTGGAATTCCCCAAATCCCCCCCAAAACCCCCTAAAATCCCACCCCTCACTCCGATTTTAACGGGGTTTTTTTGGCGGGGGGGATTTTGGGGATCCCCAACGATTTTTTGGGGTGCCCCCCAAATCCCTGCACCCCAAAATTCCCACCTGGAGCCCCAAAATCCCCCCTTTAAACTTCCAAAATCCCCAAATCCCCCCCGAAACCCCCTAAAATCCCACCCCTCACTCCGATTTTAACGGGGTTTTTTTCGGCGGGGGGGGATTTTGGGGATCCCCCAAGGATTTTTGGGGTGCTCCTGCCCCCCGTTTGAACCCCAAATCCCCAAATTTAGGGCACTTACATCTACTTCGACTACGAGAAGTGGGGGCAGCGTAAGAAGGAGGGGTTCACCTTCGAGTACCGGTACCTGGAGGACCGAGACCTGCAGTGAACGGGGGAGGGGGGGGGGAACAAAACCCCCAAAATCCCCCCCAAAAAATCCCCAAAAAATCCTAAAAAAAAAACCCCAACCTCCCCTCCCCCCCCCTGCATGCAATTGGGGGGGGGGTCAGAGCCAGCAACACCCCCAAAACCCCTGGGATTCACCCCAAATTTCCCCCTCCTGGTGCTGCAGCTGGGCTGAGCTTTTTTTTTTTTTTTGTTTTGTTTTTTTGTTGGGGGGAGGGTTTAAAAAAAAAAACCCAAAAAACAACAAAAAAAAAAGGGGTTTTGGGGTTGTTTTGGTTTGGTTTTTTTTTGGGGGGGGGGAGGGGTCCCAGGGGGAGGTTTTGGGGGTGTTTTCCCCTCCCCCCTTTTCCCTTTCCCCTCCCCCCCCCACAGTTGAAGATATTTTTCGTAAACTTATTTTCATTTTGGAAAATATTTATGAATAAATAGTTTTATATCAGAGCTCGTTGTGGGGGGGAGGGGGAGGCGATTTTTGGGGGGATTTTTGGGTATTTTTAGAGGGCAAAAATCTTCTTTTACCCCCAAAATCTGGCGTTTGACCTCCCCCCCCCCCCCAAAATAAAACTTGGGCTGCTCCAATCCAGGGGGAGCCTAAGAGGGTCCAGGAGGTACCACTGCATTGGGGAGGGGGGGGGGGTGGTCCCAGAGGATCTGGGGAGGTCTCAGGTGAATTTTGGGGGGGGGTCCCTGTTCCCCCCCTCCCCCCGGTGCCAGCTTTGGATGGAACTGTCCATTGTAGGTTTTGGGGGGGGGGGGGTCTCAGGTGAATTTTGGGGGTCTTAGGGGGGTCTCTGCAACCCCCTCGTGCCAGCTTTGGATGGAACTGTCCATTGTAGGTTTTGGGGGGGGTCTCAGGGGTATTTTGGGGGGTCTCAGGGGGATTTTGGGGGTCTCAGAGGGATTTTGGGGGTCTCAGGGGGATTTTGGGGGCTCCCCGTGCCAGCCTGTGTTGGAACTGTCCATTGTAGGTTTTGCGGGGGGTCTCAGGGGGATTTTGGGGGCTCCCCGCGCCCCCCCCCCCCCGCGTCAGCCTGGGATGGAACTGTCCATTGTAGGATTTTGGGGGATCTCAGGGGGATTTTGGGGGGGTCTCAGGTTGATTTTGAGGGGGATTTTGGGGGCTCCCCGTGCCCCCCCCGTGCCAGCCTGGGGTGGAACTGTCCATTGTAGGTTTTGGGGGGGTCTCAGGTTGATTTTGGGGTCTCAGGGGGATTTTGGGGGCTCCCCGCGCCCCCCCCCCGCGCCAGCCTGGGGTGGAACTGTCCATTGTAGGTTTTGGGGGGGGGCTCAGGTTGATTTTGGGGTCTCAGGGGGATTTTGGGGGGTCTCAGGGGGATTTTGGGGCCAGCCTGGGGTGGAACTGTCCATTGTAGGTTTGGGGGGGGTCTCAGGGGGATGTTGTGGGCTCCCCGCGCCCCCCCCGCGCCAACCTGGGGTGGAACTGTCCATTGTAGGTTTTGGGGGGGGTCTCAGGTTGATTTTGGGGTCTCAGGGGGATTTTGGGGGGTCTCAGGGGGATTTTGGGGGCTCCCCGCGCCCCCCCCGCGCCAGCCTGGGGTGGAACTGGCTGTTGTAGGGCCGGTGCCGCTCCGGGGGGGGGTCCCGGGGGGGATTTTGGGGGGGATTTTGGGGGTCCCGGAGCCCCCTGAGCAGCTCCCGGCTCCGGGCGGCCTCGGCGGCCTCGCGGGCCCAGCGCTGGCGCCGCAGCTCCTGCAGCCTGCAACGGTAATTAGCGCTAATTAGCATAATTAATGAGGGAGGGGGATTGGGGGGGGGAGGGGGGGAGGAGATGGGGGGGCAGGGAAGGGATGGGAGGGGGTGGGGATGAATTAGCAAGGGGGGAGGTAGTTAATTAGGGGGTAATTAGGGGGTGATTAAAGGGTAATTAACAGGTAATTAGAGGGTAATTAAAGGGTAATTGAGGTGATTAAGGGAGTAAATAGGGGAAGGGGTTAAATAAAAGGGGGGGGAGATGGAGTGGCAATAAGGAATGATGTTAATTAAGAGGTTAATTAAGGAATTAATTCATTAAAGGGTTAATTACAGTGAGGGGAGGGGTCAAGGCCCAAATTTAGGGGGATAAAGCCCCAATTTTAGGGGCTCAACCCCCAATTTTGGGGGGATAAATCTCCAATTTTGGGGGGCTCAAACCCCAATTCTGGAGTGGTTTAATCCCAATTCTGGACGAGTTTTAAATCCCCAATTTTAGGGCGTCAGACCCCAATTTTGAGGGGATAAATCTCCAATTTTGGGGGGCTCAAACCCCAATTCTGGAGTGGTTTAATCCCAATTCTGGACGTGTTACAAATCTCCAATTTTAGGGGCTCAAACCCAAATTCTGGGGGGCTGAAACCCCAATTTTGGAGGAGTTAAATCCCAATTCTGGACGAGTTTTAAATCCCCAATTTTAGGGTGTCAGACCCCAATTTTGGGGGGCTGAAACCCCAATTTTGGAGGAGTTAAATCCCAATTCTGGACGTGTTACAAATCCCCAATTTTAGTGCCTCAAATCCCAATTTTGGGGGCATAGGAGGGGGTTGTGGCTTCATTCAACAGGCGTTAATTAACAGGGACAATCAGTAGGGTTGGGTTAATCAATTAATTCCGCCCTAATTAACCATCCCACACTCACCCTCCTCCCCCACCCCTCTCGGGGGGGGCTCTGGGGGGGCTCCTGGGGGGCTGCTGGGGGGATTTTTTGGGGCTGGGGGGGCGGCGCAGCCCCTTCCTCATATCCTGCAGAGGGTCCAGCACCGCTTTGCGCCCCCCCTGCACCTCCTGGTGCCCCCCCCGCGCCCCCTCCCCACTTTGGGGGGCTCGCAGGTACCAGGGGGGGCTGCTCTGGGCTTCGGCCGCGCTCTGGCCCAGGTAGGTCAGGACCCCCAGCGCCCGCTCCCGCCGCTCCTGGGGGAGGGGGAGGGGAAAGGTGGGGAGGGGGATTCAAGGGAACCCCCCCCGTGCCAAAACCAGCCCCCCCTTTATTCCCAAATCATCCTGGGTTTAGCCCGAATCCCCCCCTTTTTATCTCAAATTACCCTAAATCCCCCCCTTTTTATCCCAAATCCCCCCCTTTTTACCCCAAATCCTCCCGTTTTATCCCCAACCCCCCCTTTTTACCCCAAATCCTCCCGTTTTATCCCCAACCCCCCCTTTTTACCCCAAACCCGCCAGGTTTTGCCCCAAATCCCCCCCTTTTTACCCCAAATCCCCCCCTTTTTACCCCAAATCCCCCCCTTTATTGCCAAATCCCCCCCTTTTTACCCCAAATCCCCCCTTTTTACCCCAAATCCCCCCTTTATTCTCAAATCCCCCTGGTTTTACCCCAAATCCTCCCCTTTTTACCCCAAATCCCCCCTTTATTCCCAAATCCCCCCCTTTTTACCCCAAATCCCCCCTTTTTACCCCAACTCCCTCCCTTTATTCCCAAATCCCCCCAGTTTTACCCCAAATCCCCCCCTTTATTCTCAAATTCCCCTGGTTTTACCCCAAATCCTCCCCTTTTTACCCCAAATCCCCCCCTTTATTCCCAAATCCCCTCAGTTTTACCCCAATTCCCCCTTTTTTACCCCAATTCCCCCCCGTTTACCCCCAAATCCCCCCTTTTCACCCCAAATCCCCCCTTTTCACCCCAAATCCCCCCCTTTTCACCCCAAATTCCCCCTTTTCACCCCAAATCCCCCCATTTTCCACCCCCACCCCCTCCCAATTGCAGCTGGGGACAAATTGGGGAAGGGGATTTAGGGTGCCCCCCCCCCCAAAATTTGGGATTTCCAGCCCCCCCTCCCCCCAAAATCCCTCCTTTTTTTCCCCCCCTCAATTCCCATTTTTCCTCCTCCTGGGGGGGGAATTCGGGGCTCTCACCCCCCCAGACCCCCCCAAAATCACCCCTCCCCCCCCCATCTAAAGGAGGGGATCTTTTCCCTTTTTTTGGGGGGGGGGGGGGTTCCCCCAAAAATCCCCTCCCCCCCCTCACCTTTTCCCGCCTTTTTTCCGCCTCGTGCTCGCGGTTCGGGGCCTCCTCGGGGGGGGGGAACAGCACGGGGGGGGGCCGGGGGGGAGGGGCTGCGACCCCCGACCCGCGCCCGCTTCCGCAGGAGCTCGGTACGGACCTGGGGGGGGGGGGTCGGGGGGGGGGTCAGGGACCCCCAAAATTCCGCCCAACCCCCCCCCCCCCCCCCAGGGCTCTTTCACCCCCTCCCCGCCAATTTGACCCCTCCCGGGTGTTTTTACCCCCCCAAATCTGATCCCCACAGACTTTTTTAAACCTCCCCCCCCATTTTTGCTCCCCCCCCCCCGAATTTATTCCCCACCCCCCCCCCAAAAGGGCTTTTTTTAGCCGATTCCATTCCCCCCACCCCCCCCCCCCCCGAGGCGATAATGGTTTAGTCCAAGCCACGCCCACAACTCCTAATATATTCAAGGCCTCGCCCAATCATTGGCTCTCCGCAATTCAAGCCCCGCCCACTGCTTCAAGCCCCGCCCCCTTCGCTTCCTTTTCCCCCCCCGCCCCTCAGCACTCGCCTCCTGCTCCGCCCGCAGCGCGCGCGCCTCTCGCTTCCTCCGCTCGACCTCGGCCGCCGCCTCGTCCCGCCGCACCCGCGCCACATTGTCCTTGTTCCGCACGTGCCACGATTTCTTCGGCAGGATGTTCATGGCGGCGGGAGCGGGAGCGGGAGCGGGAGCGGGAGCGGGAGCGGGAGCGGGACCAGGCCGCGACTCTGAGGGACCGAGGCCGCGCCGCCCTCCCTTCCGCCTCCTCCGCTCTGATTGGCTCGGCTCATGTCACTCAGTACCACCCTCGCGCTCTGATTCGCCCAGCCCTTTCGCGCCCTCCCTTCTCGCTGTCTAATTGGTCGAGCGCTGTAGTCCCGCCCCTTTATCGTCCTCTGATTGGCTCAGCTGCCTCACCCACACGGGCCGTGCCGGAAGTGAGGGTTTCCCGCCTTCACGTTCCGTGCGGGGCATTGTGGGAGCGTCGCCATATTGAATCGTGAGGGAAGGCCGGGGTGGGGACGGAGGAAGCTCCCGAGAGCCCCCAAAAACAACCCAGAACCCCCTTTGGGAGTTCCCAAAACTCCTCTGGGACCCTCCAAAATCCCCTTGGAACATCCTGACCCAGTTTTTTCCTCAGATTCCACTGAATTTCCCCAGGTTTTCCCCATTTTCCTTAGATTCGCCTCAAGGCCTGGGTAGGTCCTGCAGGATCAGGTCAGTTCAAGGGGGTTCGGATTCGTTTCGGGGTATTTCGGTTCATTTTAGGTATATTCGAGTCGACTTTAGGGGCGTTGGGCTCAGTTTTGGGGTGCTTTTGGTCACTTTTGGGGTCCCCACACCAAACACACTGGGGACGTTGCTCAAGGCTTTTATTTCTCTCAGTTTTGGGGGGGGCTCCTTCCAAAAAACAGAGCCCCCCCTACTCCCACCCCCCTACAAAAGCTCCCCCCAAATCCCTCCCCAGGCCCCCCCTCCTGGGTATTGGGGTTCAGGGGGGGTGGGAGATCCCCCGTAAATTCTGACTATTGGGGTCCCCCCTGATTTGGGGCTATCGGAGACCCCTCCCCGGATTTTGGGGTTCAGGGTGGGTCCCCTCCCCCCCCCCCGCGAGTTTTGGGGTTTAGGGGGTCCCCCTCTCTTTTCCATTGGGGTCCTTCCTCCTCCTCCTCCTCACCCCAAAGTTTTGGGGTCCCCCTTAAGCTCTGGATTTTGGGCTCCATCCCCACCCCGACCATCGGGGTCCCTCCTCTTCCTCAGCTCCTGGGATTTGGGGTTCAGGGGATCCTCCCCGTCCTCTCTTTTGGGCTTCGGGAGCTCCCCACCCTCCTGGATTTTGGGATTCAGGGCATCTCCCCCCCACTCCCGATTTTTGGGATTCAGAGGATCCCCAACCTCCTGAATTTTAGGGTTTAGGGGCTCCCTTCCCTCCTGAATTTTAGGATTTAAGGGTTCCCTTCCCTCCTGAATTTCGGGATTTAGGGGCTCCCTTCTCTCCTGAATTTCGGGATTTAACGTGCTCCCATCGTGAATTTTGGGATTTAATGGCTCCCTTCCCTCCTGAATTTTAGGATTTCGGGGCTCCCTTTCCGCCTGAATTTCGGGATTCCCACCCTCCTGAATTTCAGGATTTAGGGGCTCCCTTCCCGCCTGAATTTTAGGATTTAGGGGCTCTCTTCTCGCCTCAATTTCGGGATTCCCACCCTCCTGAATTTTGGGATTTAGGATGCTCCCACCCTCCTGAATTTCAGGATTCCCACCCTCCTGAATTTCGGGATTTAGGATGCTCCCACCCTCCTGAATTTCGGGATTCCCACCCTCCCCTCCCTCCCTCCCACGGGGGTCCCTCCTCCCCTTCCCCCCCTTCCCCCCCTCCCCCCCCCTCCCCCCCTCCGCCCCGCCCCTTTTCCCGCCCATTTCCCCCGCCCTTTCCCGCCCTTTTCCCGGCAGCCCCCGCGGCCGTGAGGGGGATGAGGACGAGCAGGGGCAGGAGGTGGAGGCAGAAATGCACCGAGGCCCAGAAGCGCAGCGTGGCCGCGGCTCCTCGCAGCACGAAGCCCATGCTCAGGTACTCGAACGCCCTCATCTTGAGGAACCACTGCCCTCCCCGCAGCAGGGACCCCCTCCAGCCCCCGAGCCGCTCCAGGGGCACCCCGAAATAATCGCCCAGAGCCCTCTCGGCCGCCGCCTCGGCCGCCAGCCACAGGGGCACGCTGAGGAACGCCAGGTGCTGCCCCCCGTGCAGCCCGTGCCAGTAGGCCGAGGCCAGCATGGTGCAGGCGTTCCTGGTTTGGGGGGAGAAACGGGGAGAATGGGCTCAGGGCGGGGCGCTGGGAGCCGTGGCAGAGGCAGGGGTTTAGGTAGGAGGTGGCAAAGTTGGGGTTACGGGCACCGAGATGCAGCTTGGAGGCACCGAAATGCAAATCTGTGCACCCTCAAGTGCAGCCGAAGCACCTAAAATTTAGTGTATGCCCCCCAAATCCAGCCTAAGCACCCAAAATTCAGTTTAAGTCCCACAAATCCAGCCTAAGCACCTGAAATTTAGTTTAAGCCCCACAAAGTGCAGCCTAAGCACCTAAAATTCAGTTTAAGCCCTGCAAAGTCTAGCCTAAGCACCCAAAATTCAATCACTAAGATTCAGCCCGTGCCCCAATCCCTCTCTAAATCCCTCTCCCAGTGCCCCCAAGCCCTCCCAGTGCCCCCAAGCCCCTTTCCAGTCCCTCCCAGTGTCCCCAGTCCTCCTCCCAGTACCCCCAGTCTCCATCCCAGTCCCTCCCAGCGCCCCCAAATCCCCTCCCAGCGCCCCCAAATCCCCTCCCAGCACCCCAAATCCCCTCCCAGTGCCCCCAAATCCCCTCCCAGCTCCTCCAATCCCCTCTGAGTGCCCCCCAATCCCCTCCCAGCTCCTCCAATCCCGAATGCCCGCCAATCCCCTCTGAGTACCCCCCAAATCCCCTCCCAGTGCCCCCAAATCCCTTCCCAGTGCCCCCAAATCCCCTCCCAGTCTCCCCAATCCCCTCCCAGCACCCCCAATCCCCTCCCAGCTTCCCCAAATCCCCTCCCAGTGCCCCCCAATCCCCTCCCAGTTCCTCCAATCCCCTCCCAGCGCCCTCATATCCCCTCTGAGTGCCCCCCAATCCCCTCCCAGTCCCCCCAATCCCCTCCCAGCACCTCCAATCCCCTCCCAGTCTCCCCAATCCCCTCCCAGCTCCCCCAAATCCCCTCTGAGTGCCCCCCAATCCCCTCCCAGTGCCCCCAAATCCCCTCCCAGTCCCCCCAATCCCCTCCCAGCGCCCTCAAATCCCCTCCCAGCGCCCTCAAATCCCCTCCCAGCGCCCTCAAATCCCCTCTGAGTGCCCCCAAATCCCCCTCCAGCTCCCCCCAATCCCCTCCCAGCGCCCCCCCAATCCCCTCCCAGTGCTCCCAGTACCTGATGACGGGGTACTGGCGGGGTCCCCTGCGGTGCACGTAGGCCGCCAGCCACCACTGCACCGTCATGTTCCAGCGCCGCAGCCCCCCCCGGAAGCGCCGGCCCACCTCGGTGCCCCAGGGATCCACCGTGCGCACGGTCTCGAAATCCCACTGCTCCTCGGGCACCTCCGCCCACCTGGCACAGGTGAGAGAGCCCCAGGTGGCACCCAAAGGGCACCCAGCGACACCCACAGAGCCCCAACGGGGACACGGCGGCGCTGGGGCGACCGCCAAGGAGGGACACGGGCAGCCCTCGGTCCCTGTGCGCGTGCCCAGGGGTCACTCGTGGGCACTCCCAGGCCGCTCCAGACCCCTGGCCCCATCTACACCCCAAACCCCACCCCCCTGCACCCCAATACCCAGTGGTCACTCACGTTTGGGGCGCTCCCAGGCCACCGTGGGTCCCTGTCCCCATCAGGGATTGGCCCTTTTTGGGTTCCACCCCAAACCCCTGTCCTCCTGCACCCCCACACCCACTGGTCACTCATGTTTTGGGGTGCTCCCAGACCACTCCAGACCCCTGTCCCCATCAGGGTTTGGCCCTTTTTGGGCTCCACCCGAACCCCACACCCCCTGCCCCCCCACACCCACTGGTCACCGACCTTTTGGGCCGCTCCCAGGCCACCGTGGGTCCCTGTCCCCATCCCCACCCCCCCTGCCCCCCACACCCACTGGTCACCGACCTTTTGGGCCGCTCCCAGGCCACTCCAGACCCCTGCCCCCATCAGGGTGTGACCCTTTTGGGCTCCCCCTGCACCCCACACCCCTGCACCCCCACACCCAGTGGCCACCGACCTTTTGGGCCGCTCCCAGGCCACTCCAGACCCCTGTCCCCATCAGAGTTTGGCCCTTTTGGGCTCCCTCCCTGCACCCCACACCCCCTGCCCCCCCACACCCACTGGTCACTGACCTTTTGGGCACTCCCAGGCCACTCCAGACCCCTGTCCCCATCCCCACCCCCCTGCCCCCCACACCCACTGGTCACCGACCTTTGGGCCGCTCCCAGGCCACTCCAGACCCCTGCCCCCCACCCCCACCCCCCTGCCCCCCCACACCCAGTGGCCACCGACCTTTTGGGCCGCTCCCAGGCCACCGTGGGTCCCTGGCCGGGTTTGCAGCGGGCGTTTTTGGGGTAGGCGCCGAGCCCCGCGGCCACGCAGCCGGCCTCGGCGCAGAGCCAGCCCACGTAGAGGCGCAGGCGCAGGGCGAGGAACACGGGCACCATGTGAGCCAGCCGGGCCACCCAGGGCAGCGCCTCGAAGCCCGGCCGCAGCACGGCCTCGGCCGGCCACGCCCCTCCGACCAGGAGCCCCAGAGCGCCCATGGCCGGCGCCCAGAGCACGTGGGCCAGCAGCCGGCGCAGCGCGGGCGGCGCGGGGCGCGCCCCACACCCAGTCCAGGTGCGTGCCCAGGCGGTAGAAGGGTCCTGGAAGGTGGGAGGGGGTAGGGAAAGGGTTAATGGGGGTGGTGGGGACAGCCGGGAGTCACCCAGGAGTCAGCCAGGTGTCACCCAGGAGTCAGGAGTCACCCAGGTGTCACCCAGGTGTCACCCAGGTGTCACCCAGGAGTCAGGAGTCACCCAGGTGTCACCCAGGTGTCACCCCCGGAGTCACCCAGGAGTCACCCAGGTGTCACCCAGGAGTCACCCAGGAGACCCCAGAGTCACCCCGGAGTCACCCAGGTGTCAGAAGTCACCCAGGTGTCACCCAGGAGTCACCCAGGTGTCACCCAGGAGACCCTGGAGTCACCCCAGAGTCACCCAGGTGTCCGTGGGAGCCCCAAATCCGTGCACAAAGGAGAGAATTTGGGTACGAGGTCCCCAAAATCTCTGCTGGGACCTCCTGAAATTCTCCCAAAACCTCCTCTGGGACTTCCCAAAATTCCCCCAAAACCCCCTCTGGGACCTCCTGAAATTCCCCCAAAACCTCCTCTGGGACATCCCAAAATTCCCCCAAAATTCCCTCAAAATTCCCCCAAAGCCTCCTCTAGGACCTCCCAAAATTCCCCCAAAACCCCCTCTGGGACCCCCCCAAATCTCTCCCAGGGACAATTTCGGGTGTTTTTCACACGGATTTGGGGCTTCCCGGGGTGGGCTTTTTCCCGAGAGATGGGGGGGGTCCCCAAGGAGTCAGGAGTCCCCAAATTCTCCCAGATCCCCCCAAAATCCGTGGGGGCCCCGCCCCCACCTGTCAGCAGCCCCAGGTAGCAGTAGCTGTAGCACAGGATGTCAATCAAGCTGGGCACGCGCCGCAGCGAGCCAATCATCAGCCGCGTCTCCTCTGACGTCACCCCTTTAAGCTCCGCCTCCCGCAGCTCCTGCACGTCACTGGCCAGGCTGACCATCTGTGGGCGGGGCCAAGGTGAGGCCCCCCCCAAATCCACCCCCCCGAACCTCCCGAAATCTCCCTCGAAATCACCCCCTGAAACCCCCAAAATCACCCCCTGAAACCCCCAAAATCCACCCCAAAATCGCCCCATGAAACCCCCAAAATCCACCCCAAAATCACCCCCTGAAACCCCCAAATCCACCCAAAATCCACCCAAAATCACCCCCTGAACCCCCCAAAATCACCCCCTGAAGCACCCCCAAATCCACCCCAAAATCGCCCCATGAAACCCCCAAAATCCACCCCAAAATCGCCCCCTGAAACCCCCAAATCCACCCAAAATCACCCCCTGAACCCCCCAAAATCACCCCCTGAAGCACCCCCAAATCCACCCAAAATCACATCCTGAACCCCGCCAAAATCACCCCCTGAACCACCCCAAAATCCACCCAAAATCACCCCCAGAATCCCCGAAATCCACCCCAAAATCATCCCCTGACTCCCTCCAAAATCCACCCAAAATCACCCCCTGAACCCCCCAAAATCACCCCCTGAACCCCCCAACATCACCCCTGGAACTGCCCCCCAAAATCAGCCCCTGAACCCCCCCAAAATCAAACCCAAACCCCCTAAAATCCGCCCTAGAGCTCCTCCCCCCAAAATCACCCCGAGCCCCCCAAAATCACCCCCTGAGCCCCCCCAGAGCCCCCCAGAACTCCCCAGAAGCCCTGCAGAGCCCCCCAGAATCCCCCCAGAGACCCCCAGAGCCCCCCAGAATCCCCCCAGAGACCCCCAGAATCCCCCCAGAGCCTTCCAAAGCCCCCCAGAGCCCCCCAGAATCCCCCCAGAGCCCCCCCAGAATCCCCCCAGGACCCCCCAAAGCCCCCCAGAGCCCCCCCAGAATCCCCCCAGAGACCCCCAAAGCCCCCCAGAGCCCCGCAGAGCCCCCCAGAGACCCCCAAAGCCCCCCAGAGCCCCCCAGAACCCCCCAGAATCCCCGCAGAGCCCCCCAGAATCCCCCCAGCGCCCCCCAGAGCCCCCCCAAAGCCCCCCAGAAGCCCCCAGAGCCCCTCAGAATCCCCCCAGAACCCCCCCAGAGCCCCCCCAGAGCCCCCCGGCCCCATTTTCACCTTGAGGGTGATGAGGAGCTGCAGGGCGTTGGCGAAGGGGGGGGGCTCGGGCAGCCCCCAGACCCAGGGGGTGCGGAAGAACAGGAGGTACCCGAAGGCCCAGGCCAGGGTGGCCCCCCCGGAGTGCCTGGGGAGGGGGTCCCCAAAAAATTTGGGGCATCCCAAACCCCCCCCACTGATCTTTAAATCCCCCCTCAAACCACCCCAAAATCCTCCCCAACCCCCCCCCCCAAGTCTCTCCTCAAACCACCCCAAAATCCCCCCTCAAACCGCCCCAAAATTCCCCCTCAACCACCCCAAAATCCCTCCTCAAACTCCCCCAAATCCCCCCCAAACCCCCCTAAAATCTCTCCCAAAATCCCCCCTCAAACCACCCCAAAATCCCCCCCAAACCCCCCCAAAATCCCTCCCAAAATCCGTCCTCAACCACCCCAAAATCCCCCTCAAAATCCCCCCTCAAACCCCCCCAAAATCCCCCCAAACCCCCCCAAAATCCCCCAAGTCCCCCCCAAATCCCCCCCTCACCCCTGAGGGGTCCCACAGAGAATTTGGGGTCCCCCAAACCCCCCTAACCCTGGCGTTAATTACTCAATAACGAGCTCGGTGTCGTAACGAACCCCAAAACTCACGGGGGGGTGGGGGGGGGGAGGGGAGGGGAAAAGAAGCCTCGGGAGCCCCCCAAAATGCACCTGGATCCCCCCAGATGGATTCGGGACCCCCAAAAATGGACCTGGGACCCCCAAAATCCTCCTGAACCAGGGACCAGGGCCCCAAAAATGCACCTGGGACCCCCAAAAATGCACTGGAGACTCCCCAAAATTGGTCTGGGACTCCCTAAAATCGGTCAGGGAGCCCCAAAATGGCCCTGGGACTCCCCCAAATGGCCCTGGGGCCCCCCCAAATGCACCTGGGACCCCCAAAATCAGTCTGGGACCTCCCAAAATCGGTCTGGGACTCCCCAGAATGCACCTGGGACTTCCTAAAATTGGTCAGGGAGCCCCCACATGGCCCTGGGACTCCCTAAATCGGTCTGGGAGTGCCCAAAATGCACCTGGGACTCCCCATATCCGTCTGGGACCCCCCAAAATCTGTCAGGGACTCCCCAAAATCAGACAGGGACCCCCCCAATAGGCCCTGGGACCCCCCCCAAATGGCCCTGGGACTCCCCAAAATCGGTCAGGGACCCCCGAAATGCATCTGGGACTCCCCAAATGGCCCTGGGACTCCCTAAATTGATCTGGGTCCCCCCAAAATGCACCTGGGACCCCCGAAAAGGCCGTGGGACGCCCCCAAAATCGGTCTGGGACTCCCCAAAAGGCTCTGGGACCCCCCCCAAATGGCCCAGGGACTCCCTAAAATCAGTCTGGGACCTCCCAAAATCGGTCTGGGAGGCCCCAAAATCTGTCAGGGACTCCCCAAATGGCCCTGGGACTCCCTAAAATGGCCCTGGGACTCTCCGAAATGGCCTTGGGACCCCCCAAAAGGCCCTGGGACCCCCCCAAGTTGTCCTGGGACCCCCCAAAAGGCCCTGGGACCTCCCCAAAAGGCCCTGGAACCCCCCAAAATGCACCTGGGGCCCCCCAAAAGGCCCTGGCACCCCCCTCAAATGGCCCTGGGACTCCCCAAAATCTGTCAGGGACTCCCCAAAAGGCCCTGGGACCCCCCCAAAATGCACCTGGGACCCCCCCCAAAAGGCCCTGGGGCCCCCCAAAAAGCCCTGGAACCCCCCAAAATGCACCTGGGACCCCCCCAAAAGGCCCTGGGGTCCCCCAAAATGCACCTGGGACCCCCCCAAATGGTCCTTGGACCCCCCCAAATGGCCCTGGGACCCCCCAAAAGGCCCTGGGGCCCCCCAAAAGGCCCTGGACCCCCCCAAAATGCCCTGGTAGCCCCCCCCCCAGGCCCTGGTAGCCGCGGGCCACTGACCTGGGCAGCAGGGCGAGCGTGGTGCAGGTGCCCAGCACGGTGGCCAGCGAGTGCAGCGCGTGGGGGCCGCAGGTGAGCAGCGCCAGCCCCGCCCCCACCGCCGCCCCCCCCGAGCTGCCGCCAGCGCGGGCCTGGGGGGGGGGGGAGGGCTCAGCGAGGGGGGGACAGACCCCCCCCCCAAAATACACCCCACCCCCAAAAATCCACCCCCCCCAAAATCCACCCCCCCCCAAATCCACCCCCCCCAAAAAATCCACCCCACCCCAAAAATCCACCCCCCCCAAAAAATCCACCCCCCCCAAAAAATCCACCCCCCCCAAAAATCCACCCCTCAAAATCCACCTCACCCCAAAAATCCACCCCCCCCAAAAATCCACCCCTCCCAAAAAATCCACCCCCCAAAATCCACCCCCCAAAATCCACCCCCCCCAAAAATCCACCCCAAAAATCCACCCCACCCCAAAAATCCACCCGCCCAAAAATCCACCCCCCCCAAAAATCCACCCCACCCCAAAAATCCACCCCTCAAAATCCACCCCACCCCAAAAATCCACCCCCCCCCAAAATCCACCCCTCCCAAAAAATCCACCCCACCCCCAAAATCCACCCCCCCCAAAAAATCCACCCCCCCAAAAATCCACCCCCAAAACCCAGCTGGGATCCCCCCCAAAATACCCCCCCCAAAAAACCTCCAGGAATGCCCAAAAATCATCTGGGACCCCCCCAAAATCACCCGGGACCTCCTAAACACCCCCCAAAAACCTCCAAGAATGCCCAAAAATCTTAAGATCCCCCAAAATCACCCAGGATCCCCCAAAATAGCCCCACCCTAACCCTAACCGCCCAAAAATCATCTGGGACCCCCCCAAAATCACCCAGGACCCCCCAAATACCCCCACCCCAACTCTAACCGCCCGAAAATCATCTGGGACCCCCCAAAATCACCTGGGATCCCCCAAATACCCCCCAAAACCCCCCTGGGACTGCCCAAAACTCATCTGGGACCCCCTAAATACCCCAAAAAACCTCCAGGAATGCCCAAAACTCATCTGGGACCCTCCAAAATCACCCGGGATCCCCCAAAATAGCCCCACCCTAACCCCTAACCGCCCAAAAATCATCTGGGACCTCCCAAATATCCCCCAAAAATCATCTGGGACCCCCCAAAATCACCCGGGACCTCCTAAACACCCCCCAAAAACCTCCAGGAATGCCCAAGAATCAACTAAGATCCCCCAAAATCACCCAGGATCCCCCAAAATAGCCCCACCCTAACCCTAACCGCCCAAAAATCATCTGGGACACCCCAAAATCACCCGGGACCTCCTAAACACCCCCCAAAAACCCCCTGGGACTGCCCAAAAATCATCTGAGACCCCCCAAAATCCACCCGGGACCCCCCAAACACCCCCTGAGCCCCCAACCAGGACCACCCGGCGCCCCCAAAATTCCCTGCGAGACACCCCCAACCCCTCCAGAATCCCCCTGGACCCCCCCCCAAATCCTTCCAGAACCCCCCCGAGCGCCCTGGACCCCCCAAAAACCCCCCCGGGCCCCCCTCGGCCGGAGCCCCCCCGGAGCCGCCCTCACCGCGATCCTTGAGCACGAAGCCCACGGGGATGGAGCCGAGCAGCACGGCCAGGTAGGTCAGCTCCTCGCGGCTCATGGCGGCGCCGGGACCCCCAAAAACCCCCCCAAAAACCCCCCGGGACCCCCCAAAAACCCCCCCCGGGCCCCTGCGCGGCTCCGCGGCTCCGGCGCGGGGGAGGAGGGGGCGTGGTCTGAGCGAGCCCCGCCCACCGTGGGCGTGGTCTCGGCGAGGCTCCGCCCACCCGAGGGGCGGGGCCTTGGGGGTCGGAGCCGCGCGCGGCCGTGGGGGAACCCCAGGTGGAGACTGGGGGGGAAAATGGGGGGCTGGGGGCTTAAAGGGGCAGTGGGAGGCGCCTGGGTGGGTCCTTCGAGAGGAGTCTGGCCCTTTAAGGGCGGGGGAGCGGGTATTAAAAGGTGTCTGGCCCTTTAAGGGTGGGGGAGCGGGTATTAAAAGGTGTCTGGCCCTTTAAGGGTGGGGGAGCGGGTATTAAAAGGTGTCTGGCCCTTTAAGGGCGGGGGAGTGGGTATTAAAAGGTGTCTGGCCCTTTAAGGGTGGGGGAGCGGGTATTAAAAGGTGTCTGGCCCTTTAAGGGTGGGGGAGCGGGTATTAAAAGGTGTCTGGCCCTTTAAGGGCGGGGGAGTGGGTATTAAAAGGTGTCTGGCCCTTTAAGGGTGGGGGAGCGGGTATTAAAAGGTGTCTGGCCCTTTAAGGGTGGGGGAGCGGGTATTAAAAGGTGTCTGGCCCTTTAAGGGTGGGGGAGCGGGTATTAAAAGGTGTCTGGCCCTTTAAGGTGGGGGGAGTGGGTATTAAAAGGTGTCTGGCCCTTTAAGGGTGAGGGAGTGGGTATTAAAAGGTGTCTGGCCCTTTAAGGGTGGGGGAGCGGGTATTAAAAGGTGTCTGGCCCTTTAAGGGTGGGGGAGTGGGTATTAAAAGGTATCTGGCCCTTTAAGAACGGGGGAGTGGGTATTGAAAGGTATCTGGCCCTTTAAGGGCGGGGGAGTGGGTATTAAAAGGTGTCTGGCCCTTTAAGGGTGGTCGGACCCTCCCATGGGGGCGTCTTTTAAAGGGGGTTTGGCCCTTTAAGATGGGCGGGGTCAACACTCGGGGCTGCGGGGGGGATCAGGTCCCTTTAAGATGGGTGGGGGGAGAACGTTGTTAAAGGGGTCTGGCCCTTTAAGGGTGGTGGGGGGTTAAAGGGTCCTCAAAGGGGGCTCCGGCCCCTTTAAAATGAGGGTGAAACTGCGTTAAAAGCGCTCTGGCCCTTTAAGGGTCGTTGGGCCTTGTGGAGGGCTGTTTTAAAGGTTCTTGGCCCTTTAAGGGGGCTGAAACCCGCCGGATGTGGGGGAATTTTAAGGGGCGTCTGGCCCTTTAAGGGCGGTGGGGCCCACAGCGCCGGCATTTAAAGGGGCTCGGTCCCTTTAAGCGTCGCGGGCTCTTTAAGAGCTCTCAGAGAGCTTTAACACCTTTCTGGGCTCGCTCTTAAAAGGGGCTGAGCTCCCCTCGTTGCTTTGAACAGACCGTGGTGGGGCCCGCGCGGCATCGCCGCTTTAAATCCGCCTGGACGCGCGGGGTGACTTCCGGGGAATCCTGAGGCCACTTCCGGGGAATCCTGAGGCCACTTCCGGGAAGAAGCGGCAAAATGGCGGCGGGGACCGAGGGGGTCCCGGGGCTCTGCGGGGCAGCGGACGGGTCAGAATCCCCCGGGACCCCCTCGGGCTCGGTCCCGGAGCTGCCCCGGGTGCGGCGGCAGCGCGGGCGGTTCCTGGTGTGGGCTCCGGGCGCGGCGCGGGCGCTGCGGGAGCGGCACCGCGTGTGGGGGGCGCTGGTCGGGGCCCCCCCGCGCCGGGGCCGCGCCGGGGTCGCGCCGGGGCCGCGGCTGCCGCTGGAGCTGAGGCCGGAGGAGGCGCGGGCGCTCCGGGAGAGCGGCGGAGCCGCGGTGGAGACGGTACCGGGGAGCGAGGGGGAGGCCGGGGGGGGGTGGGAGCGGGGATTTGGGGCTGGGGGCGCTCGGGGGGGGAGGGGGAGGGGGCAGCGAGAGCCCCCCCCTGAGCCGCCCCTCCCCCCCTTCCCCTCAGGTTGACGAGGCCGAATCGGAGCCCGAGGAGCCCCCGACAGGTGGGGGAGGGGCGGCTTGGGCAGCTACTGGGGGGGTGGGGGAGGGTCGGACCCTCACTGACCCCTCCCCTCCCCCCCCCCTCAGACCCGTCCTGCCCCTCCCCCCCCGCCGAGCGCCGCTTCCGCGTGTTCCGGGAGCTGTGGGGGAGGGGCCTGCACCTGACCCCGGGCGGCAAATTCGGGGGCGACTTCCTGGTGTACCCCGGTAAGAGGGGGGGGGAAGGGGAGGGGAGGGGGGGGGGTCTCCGGGGCTGTCCTGGGTGTCCCCGCCCCCTCCCCACCATTTCTGACCCCTCCCCTCCCCCCTTTGCCCCCCCCCTCCCCAGGCCCCCCCCCCGCTGTTCCACGCAGGCGCGGTGGCGCTGTGCCCGCGCCCTTCCCGGCCGCAGCCGCTGGGGGCGCTGCTCGCGGCCGCGCGCCTCGGCACGAGCGTGCGCAAATCGCTGCTGCTCTGCGCCGCGCCGCCAGGGGGCGCCCTGGCCTGCACCGCCCTCACGTGGCGCGGCGACCTCACGTGAGCGCGCACGTGACAGCGCCCCCGCACGTGACACCGCCCCACGTGACACCGCCCCCGCACGTGACACCGCCCCACGTGACACCGCCCCACGTGACGCTCTCTTTTCCCGCGCGTGGCGGAACCGTCGAATTAAAAAAGGAATTTTTTGTTGTTGTTGTTTTTTTTTTTTGTGGTTTTTTTTTTTTTTAATAATAATAAAAATAAAATCGGTTTTTTTTTTTGGAGTCGTTCCCAAGCCTCTCTCCCTTGGGGGGCTCAAGGGCACCTCAGAGCGCGGTGGGAAACGGGAACGAGCAGAGAAGACCCCCTGAGGGGGGGGAGGGGAGGGCTCTGAACCCCCGAATTGGGGTGGGGGGGGAGGGGGGGGCTCAGGCGATATTTGGGGAGGGGTCAGGCCCCACCTGCGGGGCCGAACCCCTCAGTGGGGGCGGGGGGAGCCCCTCTTTACTCACTGACCCCTCCCAGTTTGGGGGCTGCCCTTTAATGGGAAGGGGGGGAGAGGGGCACCGACCCCAATTCGGGGGTCCCAACCCCCCCGCCCGTTGTTCGGGGGTCACCCCCTAAACGGCTCCACTGCCCCATTCTGGGGGTGGGGTGGGGGTTCCTCCCAGCTGAGGGGGTCCCGCCCAACCCTGGGGGTCCCTGCCCGGTTTCAGGGTTCCCCATCCCGATTTGGGGTACCCCGCCCCATTTCGGGGTTCCCCGCCCGGTTTTGGGGTTCCCAGCCCCATTTCAGGGTCCCCTGCCCCATTTCGGGGTTCCCCGCCCCATTTCGGGTTACCCCACCCCATTTTGGGTTACCCCACCCCATTTCAGGGTGCCCCACCCCATTTTGGGGTTCCCCACCCCCATCCCTCCGCTCCCCTCCCCATTTCGGGGTTCCAGGCCCCATTTCGAGTTCCCCACCCCATTTCAGGGTTCCCTGCCCCATTTCGGGGTACCCCACCCCATTTCGGGGTCCCCCACCCCCATCCCTCCGCTCCCCTCCCCAATTCGGGGTTCCCCACCCCCATCCCTCCGCTCCCCTCCCCATTTCGGGGTTCCCCACCCCCATCCCTCCACTCCCTTTCCCATTTCAGGGTTCCCCACCCCCATCCCTCCGCTCCCCTCCCCAATTCGGGGTTCCCCACCCCCATCCCTCCGCTCCCTCCCCAGTTCCGGCCCCCTCAGACGCTGATGGTGCGGAAGGCGGCGATGCCGAGGCGGCCGGTGCAGAGCAGCAGCCCCGGGCACTGCGGGTGCCAGTGCAGCTCCTTCACCTCGCGCTCGCCCTGGTGCAGGAACAGCAGCTGGGGGGGCAGCGCCCGCAGCCCCTCCCCCTCCCGCGGGGCCCCTCCCCCGCCTCGGGGTCCCGCTCCACGCCCAGGTCCCACTGCGTGACCAGGTCGTCCTCGCCCGCGGCCGCCAGGACGCCGCTCTCGCCCGGGTGCCACTGGACCGAGGTGATGGGCCCGCGGTGCTGCTTGAAGGTGGCCACGCACGAGGAGCTGGTCTGCGGGGGGAGGATGGGCAGGGGGTGAGTTTGGGGGGGCTGGGGGGCAGTTTGGGGGGGATGGGCGGCAGTTTGGGGGGTCTAGGGGCAGTTTGGGGGGTCTAAGGGGGAGTTTGGGGGCTCTAGGGGGCAGTTTGGGGGTCTAGGGGGCAGTTTGGGGGCTCTAGGGGCAGTTTGGGGGTCTAGGGGCAGTTTGGGGGGTCTGGGGGGGCAGTTTGGGCACTCTAAGGGCAGTTTGGGGGGCCTATGGCAGTTTGGGGTCTCACCCAGATGTTCCCGAAGCCCCAGAGGCGCAGGGCGCCGTGGGGGTAGGGGCTGGGGTCCATTTGGGGTCTCACACCCGGATGTTTCTCAGGTCCCAGAGGCGCAGGGCGCCGTGGGGCGGGGTCCCTCGGGGGTCAGGGTGGGGGATCCCAGTTTGGGGTCTCACCCGGATGTTTCTCAGGTCCCAGAGGCGCCGTGGGGCGGGGTGGGGCGGGGTGGGGCGGGGTCCCTCGGGGGTCAGGGTGGGGGATCCCAGTTTGGGGTCTCACCTGGATGTTTCTCAGGTCCCAGAGGCGCAGGGCGCCGTCGTCCCCCCCGCTGAGCAGCGCCGCCGGCTCCCGCCGGCTCCAGGCGATGACGTTGACGTCGCCGTCGTGGGCCGAGGCCACGGTCAGCTGGCAGGCGCGGGCCGGGGGGGGCCCGCACGTCCCAGACGCGGATGGAGGCGTCCGAGGAGCACGAGATGAACACCTGGGGGCAGGGAAAGGGACGACCCCGAGCGGGTTGGGTGACCCCGAGCGGGTTGGGTGACCCCGAAGGGGGCGAACGGGTGACCGCCGTGCCGCCCCTCGTCCTCACCGAGGCCTCGCTGGGTGACCACTGCAGGTCCTCGACGCTGCCGCCGTGGCCGAGCAGCGGCCGCTGGTCCACGGCCCAGCCGCCCTCGCGCGGCTCCCAGCGATGGATGCGGCCCCGGACGTCCCCGGACAGCAGCCGGCCTGGAGGGGCAGGGGGGGAGAGGGGTCAGGCAGTGGGGACACGGCCCTTCCCAAGGCAGGAGCCCCCCAAAATATCCCCCAAATTCATACTGGGGCCTCGCCTCCAACTCAAACCCCCCTGAGCGCCCAGACCCCACAACCCTGCAGACCTCCCCCAAGCCCCAGTGTCCCAAGTACAGGGTAGGGGGACCCCCAGAGACCCCCCCCCAATGATCACCCCAAACTCCTCCCAGGAGCCTCCCGAGCTGCACCCACCACATTCCCTTTTCCCCCTCGCGTTTTCCGCCTTCTTTTCCCCTCACCTTTCCCTCCCTTTTCCCCCCTCACCTTTCCCGCCCTTTTCCCCTCACCTTTCCCGCCCTTTTCCCCTCACGTTTCCCTCCCTTTTCTCCCCTCACAATTCCCACCCTTTTCCCCCACCCCTCACCGGGGCTCTGGGGGTTCCACTCCCACCCTTTTCTCCCCCTTGACCCCCCACGAGCCCCCAGCCCCCCAGAACCGCCCCCAGCCCTCCCCATTCCCCCCCACCCCTTACCGGGGCTCTGGGGGCTCCAGTCCAGCCCTTTTCTCCCCATTGACCCCCCTTGACCCCCCATAACCGCCCCCAGCCCTCCCCATCCCCCCCCACCCCTCACCGGGGCTCTGGGGGCTCCACCCCAGCCCTTTTCTCCCCATTGACCCCCCATAACCGCCCCCAGCCCTCCCCATTCCCCCCCACCCCTCACCGGGGCTCTGGGGGCTCCAGTCCAGCCCGAACCCCTCGTCCAAGTGGCCGCTGAAGGTGGCGAGCGCGGGCAGCGCCCCCTGCTGGACGGTCTTCGGCCCCCTCCTCAAATCCCCCTCCCCAAATTCGCCCCCCAGGGCCCCCAGGGCCCCCCCTAAGCCCAGCACCTCCACCTGGCCCCGCTCCGACCACACGGCCGCGATCGGGGACCCCCCGAGGGACGTCACCTGTGGGGGGGGGGGGGGGGGGCGGAAAAAGGGGGAAGGGGAGATCAGGACCCTCAAAAAGGGGCTCGGGGGGGGGTGGGGGGGGTCCCAAAGGGGGTTTGGGGGAGTTTGGGGGGGTCCCTGAGGATCCTGGGAGGGTTTCAGGGGGAGCTTCAGGGTTTTTTGGGGGTCCCAGGGGGCATTTGGGGGCATCCCAGGGGTTCCCCAGGGGTTTTCTGGGGAAATCCCAGGGGGTATTTGGGGGATCCCAGGGGTTCCCCACAGTTTTTTGGGGGTCCCAGGGCACCTCAAGGTGGTTTTTTTGGGGGTCCCAGGGGTATTTGGGGGGTCCCAGGGGTTCCCCAGAGTTTTTTGGGGGTCCCAGGGTTTTTTGGGGGTCCCAGGGGGTATTTGAGGGTCCCAGGGGTATTTGGGGGGTCCCAGGGGTTCCCCAGGGTTTTTTTGGGGGTCCCAGGGGGTATTTGAGGGTCCCAGGGGGTATTTGGGGGGTCCCAGGGGGTATTTGGGGATCCCAAGGGTGCCCCAGGGTTTTTTTGGGGGGTCCCAGGGAGTATTTGGGGAATCCCAGGGGTTCCCCACGGTTTTTTGGGGGTCCCAGAGGGTATTTGGGGGGTCCCAGGGCACCCCAAGGTGTTTTTTTTGAGGCGGTCCCAGGGGGTATTTGGGGATCCCAGGAGTTCCCCAGGGTTTTTTGGGGGTCCCAGGGGGTATTTAAGGGTCCCAGGGGTGTCCCAAGGGGTATTTGGGGGGTCCCAGGGGTGCCCCAGGTTCCTTTGAGGGACCCCCGGGCTGATTCGGGGAGGGGTCCCAGGGGGTATTTGGGGGGTCCCAGGGGTGTCCCAAGGGGTATTTGAGGGTCCCAAGGGGTATTTGGGGATCCCAGGAGTTCCCCAGGGTTTTTTGGGGGTCCCAGGGGGCATTTGAGGGTCCCAAGGGGTATTTGGGGGGTCCCAGGGGATATTCATGGGTCCCAGGGGTGTCCCAAGGGGTATTTGGGGGGATCCCAAGGGTGCCCCAGGTTCCTTTGAGGGACCCCCCAGGCTGATTCGGGGAGGGGTCCCAGGGGTGTTTGGGGATCCCAGGGGGTATTTGGGGGGTCCCAGGGGGTATTTGGGGGGTCCCAGGGGTGTCTCAAGGGGTATTTGGGGGGTCCCAGGGGTGCCCCAGGTTCCTTTGAGGGACCCCCGGGCTGATTCGGGGAGGGGTCCCAGAGGGTATTTGGGGGGTCCCAGGGGTGTCCCAAGGGGTATTTGGGGATCCCAGGGGTTCCCCAGGGTTTTTTGGGGGTCCCAGGGGGCATTTGGGGGGATCCCAAGGGTGCCCCAGGTTCCTTTGAGGGACCCCCCAGGCTGATTCGGGGAGGGGTCCCAGGGGTGTTTGGGGAGTCCCAGAGCGCTTTTGGGGTTCCCAGGGTGGGGGGTGTTTTTTATTTGGGGTGGGGTCCGTACCCGCAGCCGGTTGACCCCCCCGTAGTGGGGGGCCATGAGGAGCAGCAGCTGCGGCTCCCGCCCCTCCCCCTCCTCGTCGCTGTCGCTGTCGCTGCCGTCCCCCCCTCCCCCCCCCCCGCCGCAGCCCGTGCAGGTTCTGCATCTGCAGCAGCAGCACCCTGGGGGGGGGGGACACCCAAAATGAGGGCAGGGGCGACACCCCAAAACCCCCCCCCGGCCAAAAGGGGGGAGGGAGGGAGACAGAGGGAACCCCCAAAAGTGGGGGAGGGGAGATGAAGGAGGAGAGGCCCCCAAAATGAGGGGAGGGGTTAAGGGGTCGTGGGGGAGTCGGGGGGGGCTGGGGGGTCCCTGAGGGCATTTTTGGGGGGCCTGGGGGGTCCCTAAGAGCATTTTTGGGGGGTCCCTAAGAGCATTTTTGGGGCTCCTGGGGGGTCTCTGAGAGCATTTTGGGGGGTCCTGGGGGGGTCTCTGAGAGCATTTTTGGGGGGTCCTGAGAGCATTTTTGGGGGTCTGGGGGGCACCTGAGGGCATTTTTGGGGGGCCTGGGGGGTCCCTGAGAGCATTTTTGGGGGGTCCTGAGGGCATTTTTGGGGTTCTGGGGGGCCCCTGAGGGCATTTTTGGGGATCCTGGGGGGTCCCTGGGAGCATTTTTGGGGGTTCCCTGAGAGCATTTTGGGGGGTCCTGGGGGGTCCCTGGGAGCATTTTTGGGGGGTCTGGGGGGATCTCTGAGAGCATTTTTGGGGGGTTTCTGAGAACATTTTTGGGGCTCCTGGGGGGTCCCTGAGAGCATTTTTGGGGGGTCTGGGGGGTCCCCAGGGGGTTTGGCAGGGCCGGGAGGTCCTGGGGGTTGTTTTTGGGGAGTCCTGGGGAGATTTTCGGGTTCCCAGGGAGCTCTGGGGGGGGGGGGGGTCAGGAGGAATTTGGGGGGGGTCCCGGGGGTCTCTCACCGGTTGGCGCCGGGGGTCTCGGCCTGGGTGCCCGCACAGAGCAGCACAGACAGGGGGGGGCTCCTCCCGCCCCTCCCCCAGCCCGTCCCGCACCACGTCAAAGCTCAGGCACGGCGACCCTGGGGGGGGAGGGGAGGGGGCTCAGCGACCCCCGGAACCCCCCCCCCAAAATCCTCCCGAGACCCTCGGGAACCCCAAAACCTCCCCTCAAACCCCTCCCCTCCCCCCCCCCCAGCTCGGGACTCCCCTAAAAACCCCCCAAAAACCCCTCACGGGACCCCCCAAAAATCCCTCATGGGACCCCCCAAAAACCCCTCACGGGACCCCCCAGGATCCCTCACATCCCCTCACGTTTCCCTCCCTTTCCTCCCTCATGTTTCCCTTTTCCCCCTCACATTTCCCGCTCTTTTCTCCCTTTTCCCCCCTCACGTTTCCCTCCCTCTTCCCCCCTCACATTTCCCTCTCTTTTTTCCCCTCACGTTTCCCTCCCTTTTCCCCCTCACCTTTCCCTGCCTTTTCCCCCTCACCTTTCCCTGCCTTTTCCCCCTCACCTTTCCCTCCCGTCGCGTTTTCCACCTTCTTTTCCTTCACCTTTCCCGCCCTTTTTCCCCTCACATTTCCCTCCCCTTTTTCCCCTCACGTTTTCCACTTTATTTTCCTTCACCTTTCTCTCCCTTTTCTCCCCTCACCTTCCCCCCCTCACCTTTCTCTCCCTTTTCTCTCCCCTCACCTTTCCCGCCCTTTTCTCCCCTCACATTTCCCTCTCTTTTCTCCCTTTTCCCCCCTCACCTTTCCCTTTGCTCCCCTCACGTTTCCCGCCTTTTTCTCCCCTCATGTTTCCCTCCCTTTTCCCCCGTCTCCCCTTCTCCCCTCACATTTCCCTTCCTCTTCCCGCCCTTTTCTCCCCCCTGCCCCCCACGAACCCCCAGAACCGCCCCCACCCCTCCCCAGTTCCCCCCAACCCCTCACCGGGGCTCTGGGGGTTCCCCATCCCCCCAAGGACCCCTCCCCCACCCCCTCTGTCCCTCTCCAGACCCCTCCAAGACCCCCCCGGACCTTCCCAGTAACTCCAGTGCCCTCCCAGTAACTCCAGTGGCCTCCCAGTAACTCCCAGTGCCCTCCCAGTGCCTTCCCAGTAACTCCAGTGCCCTCCCAGTGCCCTCCCAGTAACTCCAGTGACCTCCCAGTAACTCCAGTGCCCTCCCAGTAACTCCAGTGACCTCCCAGTAACTCCAGTGCCCTCCCAGTGCCCTCCCAGTAACTCCAGTGCCCTCCCAGTGCCCTCCCAGTAACTCCAGTGACCTCCCAGTAACTCCAGTGCCCTCCCAGTAACTCCAGTGACCTCCCAGTAACTCCAGTGACCTCCCTGTCCCTTCCCAGTAACTCCAGTGCCCTCCCAGTAACTCCAGTGACCTCCCAGTAACTCCAGTGCCCTCCCAGTAACTCCAGTGACCTCCCTGTCCCTTCCCAGTAACTCCAGTGCCCTCCCAGTAACTCCAGTGACCTCCCAGTAACTCCAGTGCCCTCCCAGTAACTCCAGTGACCTCCCTGTCCCTTCCCAGTAACTCCAGTGCCCTCCCAGTAACTCCGGTGCCCTCCCAGTGCCCTCCCAGTAACTCCGGTGCCCTCCCAGTGCCCTCCCAGTAACTCCAGTGACCTCCCAGTAACTCCCAGTGCCCTCCCAGTGCCCTCCCAGTAACTCCAGTGACCTCTCAGTGACCTCCCAGTAACTCCGGTGCCCTCCCAGTAACTCCGGTGACCTCCCAGTGCCCTCCCAGTAACTCCAGTGCCCTCCCAGTGCCCTCCCAGTAACTCCGGTGCCCTCCCAGTAACTCCCAGTGCCCTCCCTGTGCCCTCCCAGTAACTCCAGTGACCTCCCAGTGACCTCCCAGTGCCCTCCCAATAACTCCAGAGCCCTCCCAGTAACTCCAGTGACCTTCCAGAGCCCCCATGGCCCCTCATTACCCCCTCAGCCCCCCCCCCTCACGACCCCCCTAGGCCCCTCCGCCCCTCCCGGGCCCCTCCGCCCCTCCCGGGCCCCTCCCGGGCCCCTCCGCCCCTCCCGGACCCCTCCCGGACCCCTCCGCCCCTCCCGGACCCCTCCAGGACCCCTCCCGGACCCCTCCGCCCCTCCCGGACCCCTCCAGGACCCCTCCCGGACCCCTCCGCCCCTCCACGACCCCTCCGCCCCTCCCGGACCCCTCCAGGACCCCCCAGCCCCCTCCCGGACCCCTCCCGGGCCCCTCCCGGGCCCCTCCGCGCCGCTCTCTGCCCCCGAGCCGCCGCTACCGGTGCCGGCGCGGTGATACATCACGTAGGCCTCCTCATCCATCACCAGCTCCTCGCCGGGGCCCAGCGGCGGCCCCTCCCCGGGCAGGTACACGCGGCCCGGGGACTCCGCGTCCGCCCTGTGCCGATTGCGGGCCCGGGGCCGGTCGCGGTTCGGGGCCCTGAGGCGATTCGGGGCCCGGGACGCGCCGCGCCGCGCCGCCATCTTGGCCGTCAGGGGAAAGGAACTTCCGGGCGAGTCCACGGCCGCTTCCGGTGACGTAACGTCCGGTGACGTAACTTCCGGTGACGTGCGGGGGGTGCCGCCCCAGTAACTCCCAGTGACCTCCCAGTTCCCCCAGTAACTCCCAGTGCCCTCCCAGTACCCTCCCAGTGCCCCCCCAGTGCCCCCCCAGTGCCCTCCCAGTCCCCCCAGTAACTCCCAGGGCCCCCCCAGTGCCCCCCCAGTAACTCCCAGTGCCCTCCCAGTTCCCCCAGTAACTCCCAGTGCCCTCCCAGTGCCCTCCCAGTGCCCCCAGTAACTCCCAGTGCCCCCCCAGTAACCTCCCAATAACCTCCCAGTACCTCCCAGTGCCCTCCCAGTTCCCCCAGTAACTCCCAGTGCCCCCCCAGTGCCCTCCCAGTGCCCCCCAGTAACTCCCAGTGCCCTCCCAGTGCCCCCCCAGTAACTCCCAGTGCCTCCCAGTGCCCTCCCAGTTCCCCCAGTGCCCTCCCAATACCCCCCCAGTCCCCCCCAGTGCCCTCCCAGTGCCCCCCAATAACTCCCAGTGCCCTCCCAGTGCCCCCCCAGTCCCCCCCAGTCCCCCCCAGTGCCCTCCCAGTGCCCCCCAGTAACTCCCAGTAACTCCCAATGCCCTCCCAGTGCCCCCCAGTAACTCCCAGTGCCCCCCCAGTGCCCCCCAGTAACTCCCAGTGTCCTCCCAGTAATTCCCAGTGCCCTCCCAATACCCCCCCAGTCCCCCCCAGTGCCCTCCCAATACCCCCCCAGTCCCCCCCAGTGCCCTCCCAATACCCTCCCAGTCCCCCCCAGTGCCCTCCCAGTCCCCCCCAGTAACTCCCAGTCCCCCCAGTACCTCCCAATACCCTCCCAGTCCCCCCAGTAACTCCCAGTGCCCCCCCAGTCCCCCCCAGTAACTCCCAGTGCCCTCCCAGTGCCCTCCCAGTCCCCCCCAGTAACTCCCAGTGCCCCCCAGTAACTCCCAGTCCCCCCCAGTAACTCCCAGTGCCCTCCCAGTGCCCTCCCAGTGCCCCCCAGTAACTCCCAGTACACGGGGGGGGTGTTGGGGTCTCTCCGGTGTTTATTGGGGGGGGGTCCCCGCTCACCCCTCCCCCCCCCGCAGCTGCCGCAGCTCCGCCAGCGCCGCCCGGAGCCGCCCCGAGAACAGCCGGGGGTCCTGGGGGGGAGGGGCGGGCTGGGGAGGGGTCCTGGGGGGGGGAGGGGCGGGGGAGAACCCCCAGACCCCAAAAACCCCCCGGGACCCCCCGAGGGAGGGGGGGGAGGGGGCTGGGAGGGGGGGTTGGGGGGTTTTTTTGGGTTTTTTTGGGGGGGGTTTGGGGGTTTTTGGGGGGTTTTGGTGTTTTTTTGGGGGGTTTTGGGGGGGTTTTGGGGGGTTTGAGGTTTTTTGGGGTTTTTTTTGGGGGGGGGTTGGGTTTTTTGGGGGGGTTTTTGGGGGTTTTGGGGGTTTTTGGGGGGGGTTTGGGGGGGATTGAGTTTTTTTGGGGGGGTTTTGGGGGGTTTTGGGTGTTTTTGGGGGGGGTTGGTGTTTTTTGGGGGTTTTGGGTTTTTTTGGGGGGGGTTTGGCGGGTTTTGGGTGTTTTGGGGGTGGTTTTGGGGTTTTTGTGGGGGTTTTAGTGTTTTTTGGGGAAGGTTTTTGGGGGTTGGGGGTTTTGGGGTTTTGGGGGCGTTCTGGGGGTTTTTGGGGTATTGGGGTTGGGTTTATTGGGGGATTTTGGGGGGTTTTGGGGTTTTGGGGGGGTTTTGGGTGTTTATAGGGGGGTTTTGGGGGGTTTTGGGGGGTTTTTGGGGGGTTTTGGGTTTTTTGGGGGGTTTTTTGGGGGAGTTTTGGGGTTTTGGGGGGGTTTGGGGGTTTTTTTTAGGGGGGTTTTGGGGGGTGTTTGGAGGTTTGTGTTGGTTTGGGGGGTTTCGGGAGATTTTTTGGGGCTTTATGGTTTTTTGGGGGGTTTTTGAGGGGTTTGGGGGTTTTTTTTGGGGGGGGGGTTGGGGGTTGGGGGGTTTTTTGGGGTATTTTTGGGGGTCCCACTCACCGTTTTCGGGGACCCCTCCTGCAGAGATGTGGACGAGGACGGGGCCGTCGTCCCCTCCCCCCGTGAAGGACACCCCGTAACCGTCCTGGTGGGGCTGGGGGGGCCAGGGAGCACCAGTGAGCACCAGTAACCTCCCAGTAACCTCCCAGTAACCTCCCAGTAACCTCCCAGTAACCGCCATTGCCGCCCCAGTGCCTCCAGTTCCCACCCCAGTTAAATCCATTAACCTCTCAATTTCCCCCAGTTAAACCCCATTAACCTCCCAGTGCCCCCCCAGTTCCCCCCAGTACCTCCCAGTGCCCCCCAGTTAAACCCCATTAACCCTCCCAGTGCCCCCCAGTAACCCCCAGTCCCTCCCAGTGCCCCCAGTTAAACCCCATTGACCCTGTGAGTGCCCCCCAGTAACCCCCCAGTCCCTCCCAATCCCCTCCCAGTCCCTCCCAGTTCCCCCCAGTCCCTCCCAATCCCTCCCAATCCCTCCCAGTGCCCCCCAGTCCCTCCCAATCCCCTCCCAGTCCCTCCCAGTGCCCCCCAGTCCCTCCCAATCCCCTCCCAGTTCCCCCCAGTCCCTCCCAATCCCCTCCCAGTCCCTCCCAGTTCCCCCCAGTCCCTCCCAATCCCCTCCCAGTCCCTCCCAGTGCCCCCCAGTCCCTCCCAATCCCCTCCCAGTCCCTCCCAGTCCCTCCCAATCCCCTCCCAGTTCCCCCCAGTCCCTCCAGTCCCCTCCCAGTCCCTCCCAGTGCCCCCCAGTACCCACCGGGTTGAAGCCCCCCCCCGCGGGCCGCAGGGGGCGGGGCAGCAGCGGGGGGTGTGGCCGGGGGGCGGGGCTAAAGGCCAGAGCCCAGGGCTGCCCCAGCACCTGGGGGGGGGAGGGGGCGGAGACAGAGACATGCAAATGAGGGCTGCCCACAACCACGCCCCCCCCATCCCAGCCAATCACCGTGGGCCTCCTTCGGCCACGCCCTTCTCTGGCTCCACCCACCTCCTTATAAGGCAACGGTTAAACCCCGCCTTGTTAAGCCCACCCCTCCCGACTTAGGCCCCGCCCCCTCATTAATCAAACCACGCCCCTCCCAGCCACACCCACGCCCCACCCACCTCCTTATAAGGTAATGATTAAACCCCGCCTTGTTAAGCCCCACCCCTTCCTGACTTAGGCTCCGCCCCTTCTTAGCCCAGCCCCCCTCCCAAGCCCCGCCCCCTCATTAACCCAAACCACGCCCCCTCCCAGCCACACCCCTGCCCCACCCATCTCCTTATAAGGCAACAATTAAACCCCACCTTGTTAAGCCCCACCCTTTCCCGATTTAGCCCGCCCCCTCATTAACCGAAACCACGCCCTTCCCGGCCACACCCCTGCCCCCACCCACCTCCTTATAAGGCAACAATTAAACCCCACCTTGTTAAGCCCCACCCCTTCCCGATTTAGGCCCCGCCCCCTCATTAACCCAAACCACGCCCCTCTGTGCCACACCCCTGCCCCACCCACCTCCTTATAAGGCAACAATTAAACCCCACCTTGTTAAGCCCCACCCCTTCCCGATTTAGGCCCCGCCCCCTCATTAACCCAAACCACGCCCCTCTGTGCCACACCCACACCCCACCCATCTCCTTATAAGGTAATGATTAAACCCCACCTTGTTAAGCCCCACCCCTTTCTGATTTAGGCCCCCGCCCCCTCATTAATCAAACCACGCTCTCTTGACCACACCCACGCCCCACCCACCTCCTTATAAGGCAATTCCAAGCCAGGCCCCGCCCCTTCTCAGGTGGGACCCCACCCCCTCCCAGGCCACACCCCCCCTCCCAAGCCCCGCCCACCTGTGTGAGGAAGGGAGGGCGGAGCTCCATCTGATTGGCCACGGCCGCCAGCGCCTGCAGGTGCCGCTCCAGCCCCGCCCCCGTCATGGCCGCCCGCCGCCGCCCCCCGCGCCTGCGCCAGCGCCGCCTCCAGCAGCGCCCGCCGCCGCCCCCGCTGGGGAGGCCGCAAGTCAGGGGGGCCCCCAGAAACCCCCCAGAGGTGCCCCCAAACCCCGGCCAGGAGCCCTCGAGCAGCGCCCGCCACTGCTCTTTTCCCGCCCTTTTCTCCCCTCACGTTTCCCGCCCTTTCCCCCCTCACGTTTCCCTCCCTTTCCCCCACGTTTTCCGCCCTTTTCTCCCCTCACGTTTCCCGCCCTTTTCTCCCCTCACGTTTCCCTCCCTTTTTCCCTCACGTTTCCCGCCCTTTCCCCCCCTCACCTTTCCCTCCCTTTTCCCCTCACGTTTCCCGCCCGTTTTCCCCTCACATTTTCCCGCCCTTTTCCCCCTCACCTTTCCCTCCCTTTTCCCTCTCTCGCTTTTCCCGCCCTTTTTTCCCCTCACATTTCCCCCAAATAACACCCCCAGTAACCCCCCAAACCCGAGACCCTCCAGTGACCCCCAGCATCCCCCCAGCCCCATTTCGGGGTCCCCCAGCCCCATTTTAGGGTCCCCAGCCCCATTTCGGTGTCCCAGCCCCATTTCGGTGTCCCCAGCCCCATTTCGAGGTCCCCCGCCCCATTTTGAGGTCCCCAGCCCCATTTTGGGGTCCCCAACCCCATTTCGGGGTCCCCAGCCCCATTTTGGACCCCCAGCCCCATTTCGGGGTCCCCAGCCCCATTTCGGGGGGTTTCTCACAGGAATTTTGGGGGTCCCGCAGGGCGCGCTCCAGCTCCAGCAGGGGCGCCCCACCCCGCGGGCGCCGTCAGCGCGGCCCTCGAGGAAAAGGCGCGTCGGGATGGGCTCGTACGTGAGGGCGGGGCCGCGCTCCTGAGGGGATTTGGGGGGAATTGGAGGGATTTGGGGGCTTTTGGGGTCTCTAGGATGGAGTTTGGGGGTCTCAGGTGGATTTTGGGGAGCTCAGGTGGATTTTGGGGGGTCTCAGGTGGATTTTGGGGGGGTCTCAAGTCGAGGAAAAGGCGCATCGGGATCGGCTCGAACGTGAGGGCGGGGCCGCGCTCCTGAGGGGATTTGGGGGGGAATTGGAGGGATTTGGGGGCTTTTGGGGTCTCTAGGATGGAGTTTGGGGGGGCTCAGGTGAATTTGGGGGGTCTCAGGTGGATTTTAGGGGGGCTCAGGTGGATTTTGGGGGGGTCTCAGGTTGAGGAAAAGGCGCGTCGGGATGGGCTCGTACGTGAGGGCGGGGCCGCGCGTCCTGAGGGGATTTTGGAGGGAATTTTTGGGGAATTGGGGTCTCTGGGACGGAGTTTGGGGGGTCTCAGGTGAATTTTTAGGGGTCCAGGTGTATTTGGCTTCCCAGGGATGGATTTTTGCCGATTCCAGCTGATTTGGGGCAGATTTTGGGCTGGATTTCGGGCTGGATTTCGGGCTGGATTTCGGGGTGAATTTTGGGCTTCCCAGGTGATTTTTTGGGGTTCCAGGCGTTGGATTTTTGGGGTCCCCAGGGTCTCACCCTGACCAGCGCCAGCTCCAGCGCCAGCGGCAGCAGCTCCTGGGGGCTCTCGGGGGTCCCGGGGGGTCCCGGGGGGGCCTCGACCGACACCACGTGGAGCTGGAGCCCCTCGGCCACGGCCCGGAACCGCTGCCGGGCCTGGGCAGCGCCCCCGAAACCTGCCCGGAAACGCCCCAAAATAGCCCCAAATCGACCGAAATCTCCCCAGAAACGCCCTCCCAGTCCCTCCCAGTGCTCCCAGTACCTGCGGGGGGAGGTCCCAGTGCAGCTCCTGGGGGGCTCCGGGGCCCGGCCCCGGCCCCTCCCCCAGCAGCCCCCGGCCTCGTCGTAGCCCAGGGACCGTCCAGGGCCAGCGCGAACTGGGGGGGAAAGGGGGGGCCCCAAAATTGGGGAGGGGTCCCAAAGGTGGGGGGGGGGGGTCCCAAATTGGGGAGGGGTCCCAGAATTGGGGGGCATCCCTAAATTGGGGGAGGGTCCCAGAATTGGGGGAGGGGGGTCCCAAAAATTGAGGGGGGGGTCCCAAAATTGGGGGGGGGGGGGGGGGTGTCCCAAAATTGGGGAGGGTCCCAAAATTGGGGGGGGGCGTGTCCCATTTTTGGGGGATTTTGGGGGAATTTTTGGGTGAATTCTGGGGGTTTGGGGGATTTGGGGGGGATTTTTTGGGCGAATTTATGGGCGAATTTTGGGGGGATTTTGGGGGGTTTTTGGGGTGGGATTTTTGGGGGATTTTGGGGATTTTTGGAGTGAATTTTGGGGGGATTTTGGAGTGAAGTTTGGGGGTATTTTGGGGGGATTTTTGGGAGATTTTTTGGGGGGTTTTTGGGATGGGATTTTTGGGGGATTTTGGGGGGTTTTTGGGGTGGGATTTTTGGGGTGGGATTTTTGGGGGTTTTTGGGGTGGATTTTTGAGGGATTTTGGGGGGTTTTTGGGGGATTTTGGGGGATCTTTGGGTGGATTTTTGAGGGATTTTGGGTTTTTTGGGGGAATTTTGGGGGGATTTGGGGGATTTTTTGGGGGATTTTGGGGGATCTTTTGGTGGATTTTGAGGGATTTTGGGGGATTTTTGGGGGATCTTTGGGGTGGGATTTTGAGGGATTTTGGGGGATTTTTGGGGGATCTTTGGGGTGGGATTTTGGAGGGATTTTGGAGGGATTTTGGGGGGATTTTGGGGATCTTTGGGGTACCTCCCAGAGGTGCCCGGCCACGGGGGGGTCTCCCCACGAGTGCTCCACGCTCAGCCCCACGCGCCCGAGGGGAACACGACCAAGGTCAGCGATTTGTCGAACCACCTGGGGGGGGGGGGGGGATACAGGGGGTCCTGGGGGGCCCAAAACTCCCCCAAAACCCACCCTGAGACCCCCCCCAAAATAACCCTGACCCCCCCCAAATATCCCTGCCACCCCAAAACCTCTCCCAAAACACCCAAAGTTCCCCAAAACAGCTCCAAGAAGCACCGGGGGGGTCCCAAAATCTCTAAATCCCCCCCCCCCAGGACACCCCAAAATCCACCCTGGACACCCCCAGAGCCCCAAAATCGTCCCTGGACCCCCTCAAACCATCCCCAAACCCCTCCCAGCGACCCCCAAATATCCCCAGAGCCCCCCAAAAACGTCCCTCAAGGCCCCCCCCCAGTTCCCCCCAAATCCCTCCTGGGCTCCTGGGTTGGGTTTGGGGGTCCCAGGGTCGGTTTGGGGGGCCCAGGGGGGGTTTGGGGGGTCCCAGGGTGGGTTTGGGGGCTTTTGGGGGAGATTTTGGGGAGGGGTCTCTGACCGGTTGTGGGGGGGTTTGGGGGGGTCCCAGGGTGGGTTTTGGGGGGGTTTTGGGGGAGATTTTGGGGAGGGGTCTCTGACCGGTTCTGGGGGGTTTGGGGGGGTCCCAGGGTGGGTTTTGGGGGAGTTTGGGGGAGATTTTGGGGAGGGGTCTCTGACCGGTTGTGGGGGGGGGATTTTGGGGATTCCCAAGGGGGGATTTTGGGGAGGGGTCTCTGACCGGTTGGGGGGGGATTTTGGGGGTTCCCAGGGGGGATTTTGGGGAGGGGTCTCTGACCGGTTCTGGGGGGGATTTTGGGGTTCCCAGGGGGGGTTTTGGGGGGATTTTGGGGAGGGGTCTCTGACCGGTTGGGGGGGGATTTTGGGGGTTCCCAGAGGGGGTTTTGGGGGGATTTTGGGGAGGGGTCTCTGACCGGTTGTGGGGGGGTTTTGGGGGTTCCCAGGCGGGGAATTTGGGGGGATTTTGGGGAGGGGTCTCTGACCGGTTGTGGGGGGATTTTGGGGTTCCCAGGGGGGTTTTGGGGGGATTTTTGGGGAGGGGTCTCTGACCGGTTGTGGGGGGATTTTGGGGTTCCCAGGGGGGGTTTTGGGGGGATTTTGGGGAGGGGTCTCTGACCGGTTGTCGGGGGGTCCCAGCAGCAGCGCCTTGGCCTCGTTGTCCAGGTCCCCATCCCGGGGGGGGTCTCGCTCCTCGGGGGGGGGGTCCCCGTTTTTGGGGGGGTCCCGCGGTGGGGGAGGGGTCGAGGGCGACGACGAACGGGGCGTCCTCGAGGACCCCCAGGGCGGCCGCGCTGGGACCCCCCCCCGCCACCAGCAGCGCCCGCGCCCGCGCCCAGGGGGCCCTGGGGACCCCAAAACGTCACCAGGGACCCCAAAACACCCCAAAAATACCCCCAAAACACCCCAAAACACCCCCAAAACACCTCAAATCCTCCACAATTGACCCCAAACGCTCCTTCAGCGTCCCAGAGCCCCCCAAACCGCTTTAATTCGCCCCCAAAATGCCCCAAATCCCTCCCAAATGCCCCAAATCCCCCAAAAATGCCCCAAATTCTCCCCAAAATGCCCCAAATCCCCTCTCAAATATCCCAAATTCTCCTTAAATCCTCCCAAATCCCCCAAACACCTTAAACCCCCCAAATCCCCCAAAATGCCCCAAATCCCCCCAAAATGCCCCAAATCCCCCCAAAACGCCCCAAATCCCCCCAAAATGCCCCAAATCCCCCCAGAATGCCCCAAATCCCCCCCCAAAATGCCCCAAATCCCCCCAAAATGCCCCAAATCCCCCCAAAATGCCCCAAATCCCCCCCAAAACGCCCCAAATCCCCCCAAAATGCCCCAAATCCCCCCAAAATGCCCCAAATCCCCCAAAACGCCCCAAATCCCCCAAAATGCCCCAAATCCCCCCCCAAAATGCCCCGAATCCCCTCTCAAATATCCCAAATCCTCCCAAATCCCCCCAAACCCCCCCCGAAATCCCCCCCAGACCCTCCCCACGCCCCTCCCCCCTCGCCTGTTCCCGGCCGTCAGCACCGCGGGGCTCTCGGGGGTCTCGGGGGTCCCGGGGGGGGTCCCGGGGGTCCCGGGGGGGGTCCCGGGGGGGGCTCCGGGCTCCGGGCGCTGCTCCAGAACCTTCTGGAATTGTCTCTGGAGCTCGGGGGGGCTCAGGGGCCGCCCCCCCCCCCGCCGTGAGGGGCACCCGGAACAGGCGCCCCCCAAAAAGCACCGCCAGGTGAGACCCCCCCCCCAAAATGCCGCAGGTGGTCTGGGGGCGAGGGGGGAGGGTCAGGGGGGGGATCCCCAAAAATGGGGGGCGGGGGGTTCCTAAAGGGGGTTTTGGGGGGAATTTGGAGGTCCCTAAAAGGATTTGGGGGGGGTTTGGGGGTCCCCAGAGGGATTTGGGGGGGATTTGGGGGTCCCAAGAGGGATCTGGGGGGGGGGTTGGGGGTCCCCAGAGAGATTTGGGGGGGATTTGGGGTCCTAAAGGGGGTTTTGGGGTCCCCATAGGGATTTGGGGGGGTTTTGGGGGTCCTAAAGGGGGTTTTGGGGGGGGTTTGGGGGTCCCCAGAGAGATCTGGGGGGGCCCAGGGGGAAATTTGGGGTCCCGGGGGGGGGTTGGGAATCCCCAGGGGGATTTGGGAGGGTCCCAGGGGGAAAATTGGGGTCACAAAGGGGGAGGTTGGGGGTCCCAGGGGGGGTTTGGGGGTTCCCAGAGGGATTTTTGGGGGTCCCGGGGGAAAATTGGGGTCAGAAAAGGGGGATTTGGGGGTCCCGGGGTGGGTTTGGGGGTCCCAGGGGGGATTTGGGGGTCCCAGGGGGGGTTTGGGGTCCTAAGGGGGATTTGGGGGGGGCTCAGGGGTCCACAAAGGGATTTGGGGGGGTCCCAGGGGGAATATCGGGGTCCCAGTGGGGATTTGGGGGTCCCAGGGGGGATTTGGGGGTCCCAGGGGGGGTTCGGGGGTCCCAAGGGATGATTTGGGGGGTCCCCAGAGGGATTTGGGGGTCCCGGGGGGGGTTTGGGGGTCCCAGGGGGGATTTGGGGGTCCCAGCGGGGATTTGGGGGTCCCAGGGTATTTTTGGAAGGATTTGGGGCTCCCGGGGATGTTTGGGGGGGTCCTGGGCGGTTTTTGGGGAGGATTTGGGGTTTTTTGGGGGGTTTTGGGGGGGTTTTTTGGGGGGTCCGTACCCCGGTGCTCCCCCGGCAGCCGCGTGGTGTCGAAGAGCCGCTCGTACTGAGCCGAGCACGTGGGGAGGGACCCCCGGAACAGCACCTGGGGACCCCAAAACCGCCCCCAAAATCACCCCTGGCACCCCCAAAATCACCCTGGAACCCCCAAAATCACCCTGGAACCCCCAAAATCATCCCAGAACCCCCAATATCAGCCCTGGCACCCCCAAAACCACCCCGGAACCCCCAAAATCACCCCGGAACCCCCAAAATCACCCCTGGCACCCCCAAAACCACCCCAGAACCCCCAAAACCACCCTGGCACCCCCAAAATCACCCTGGCACCCCCAAAACCACTCCGGCACCCCCAAAACCACCCTGGAACCCCCAAAACCACCCTGGAACCCCCAAAATCACCCCGGCACCCCCAAAATCACCCCTGGCACCCCCAAAATCACCCCGGAACCCCCAAAATCACCCCTGGCACCCCCAAAATCACCCTGGCACCCCCAAAATCACCCTGGAACCCCCAAAATCACCCCTGGCACCCCCAAAACCACCCCGGAACCCCCAAAATCACCCCTGGAACCCCCAAACCCTCCTGGGGTCCCCCAAATCAGCCCCAAAATCCCCCCACAAACCCCTCTGTCCCCCCCAAACCCCCCCCGAACCCCAATTCTTCCCCTCCGCACCCCAAATCCCCCTCCCACACCCCCAGACCCCCCCAAAATCCCCCCCAGCACCCCCAAACCCCCCCCAAAAACCTCCTGACCCCCCAAAATTCCCTTTTTAAACCCCCAAATCACCCCGAGACCCCAAATCCTCCTCTTCCAACCCCAAATTTTGCTCTTCCAACCCCAAATTTTCCATTCCCAAGACCCCAAACCCCCCCCCGGGACCCCTCCCCAGTTTTGGGGGGCTCACGGGGGGCAGGGACCCCCCCCCGGATGAGGCTCCGGAAGCGCAGGAAGGCGAAGGCGACGTTGGCGGCTCGGGCGGCCGGGACCCGCGTGGGGGGCGGCCCCAAAAGGTCCTGGGGGGGCACCCCAAAATCAGAACCCCAAATTTTGGGGGGTCAGACCCTCACCCACCCCCAAAAACCCCAAATTTGGGGGGCAGGACCCCCTAAAACCCCAAAAACTGGGGGGAGGAGACCCCAAACTCACCGAAAATGGGGGGAGGGGACCCCGGGGGCGGCCCCAAAAGGTCCTGGGGGGGCACCCCAAAATCAGAACCCCAAAATTTGGGGGGTCAGACCCTCACCCACCCCCGAAAACCCCAAATTTGGGGGGCAGGACCCCCTAAAACCCCAAAAATTGGGGGGGAGGAGACCCCAAAACCACTAAAAATGGGGGGAGGGGACCCCTGGGATGGCCCCAAAAGGTCCTGGGGGGGCACCCCAAAATCAGAACCCCAAAATTTGGGGGGTCAGACCCTCACCCACCCCCGAAAACCCCAAATTTGGGGGGCAGGATGCCCTAAAACCCCCAAACCAGGAGGAAGGGACCCCTCCCCTCAGCTCCCAGAACCCCAAATTTCTTGGGGTTCTCTGGTTTTTGGGGATTTCCCAAATTTTGGGGGGTGGGGGGGGGGTTGAGGTTTTTTTGGGGGGGTCCCAGTTTTTGGGGGGGTCCCGGTTTTGGGGGGTCCCGGTTTTGGGGGGCTCACCATGAGGTAGTAGCTGCCCGTGGCGGGGAGGGGTCCCCGAGACCCCAAATGCAGCTGCTCGTCCCACAGCTCACTCAGCTGGGGGGGGGGGGGACACAAAATTGGGGACCCCAGACCCACCCAGGACCCCCCAAAACCCCTCAGGACCCCCAAATTTCTCCCTAAAACCCCCCCGGACCCTCCAAAAGCCCCCCAGAACCCCCCAAATCCCCTCGGGACCCCCCCAAATTCCCCCAGGACCCTCCAAAATCCCCCCAAATCCCCCCAAGACCCCCCCAGATCCCCCCAGGACCCCCCAAAAGCCCCCCAGGGCCCCCCAAATCCCCTCGGGACCCTCCAAATTCCCTCAGGACCCTCCAAGATCCCCCCAGGACCCCCCAAATCCACCCAGGACCCCCCAAAACCCCTCAGGACCCCCAAATTTCTCCCTAAAACCCCCCCGGACCCTCCAAAAGCCCCCCAGAACCCCCCAAATCCCCTCGGGATCCCCCCAAATTCCCTCAGGACCCTCCAAAATCCCCCCAGGATCCCCCAAAAGCCCCCAAGACCCCCCAAAAGCCCCCCAGGACCCCCCCAAATCCCCCCAAGACCCTCCCAGATCCCCCCAGGACCCCCCAAAAGCCCCCCAGGACCCCCCCTCACGTAGCTGGGCAGGGCCCAGCCCCGCAGGCGCAGCCACCGCTGGAGTTGGGGGCCGGGACCCCCCAAAAAGCTCTGGGCGAGGGGGGGGAGCCCCTCCCCGGCCCCCCCCAGCTCCAGGGTCTGCAGCGACTCCACGGCCTGGGGGGGAGACGGGGTCAGGGACCCCCCAAAAATCACCCAGGGACCCCCAAAAACACCCAGGGACTCCCAAAATCACCCAGGGTCCCCCCAAAAACCACCCAGGGACCCCCAAAAACACCCAGGGACCCCCCAAAAATCACCCAGGGACCCCCAAAATCACCCAGGGTCCCCCCAAAACCACCCAGGGACTCCCAAAAACACCCAGGGACCCCCCAAAACCACCCAGGGATCCCCCCAAAAATCACCCAGGGACCCCAAAACCACCCAGGGACCCCTCCAGAGAACTCCAAGACCCCCAGTCCACCCCAAAAACCCCCCAAAGCCTCCCCAGACCCCTCAAGGACCCCCCAGAGTCCCTCAAACCCCCCCAAATCACCCCCAGACCCCCCCAAATCCCTCCCAGACCCCCCAAACCCCCCCCAAATCCCTCCCGGACCCCCCCAATCACCCCCAAATCCCTCCCAGACCCCCCCAGATCCCCCCAATGCCCCCCAGACCCCCCCAATCACCCCCAAATCCCTCCCAGACCCCCCCAGATCCCCCCAATGCCCCCCAGACCCCCTCAATCACCCCCAAATCCCTCCCAGACCCCCCCAGATCCCCCCAATGCCCCCCAGACCCCCCCAATCACCCCCAAATCCCTCCCAGACCCCCCCAGATCCCCCCAATGCCCCCCCAGACCCCCCAAAATCCCTCCAAGACCCCCCCCAGATCCCCCAAATCCCCCCCAGATCCCCCCAATGCCCCCCCAGACCCCCCCAGGCCCCCCCAATTCCCGCCCCTCCCCCCGCACCTGCCGCACGGTCTCGGCGAGGGGGGGGAGGGGCAGGGCCGGCAGCGCCCCCTGGAGGCTGCGGAGCCCCGGGCGCCGCCCCGCGAACATCCGGACCAGGGCCTGGGGACCCCGAAACGCCCCGAAATCACCCCAAAATCACCCCGAAACACCCCCGAAACCACCCCGAAATCACCCCGAAACCACCTCGAAATCACCCCGAAACCACCCCGAAACACCCCCGAAACCACCCCGAAATCACCCCCGAAACTCCCCGAAATCACCCCAAAAACACCCCGAAATAACACCCAAAACACCCCAAAATCACCCCAAAATAACACCCGGACCAGGGCCTGGGGACCCCGAAACGCCTCGAAATCACCCCAAAATCACCCCGAAACCACCCCGAAACCACCCCGAAATCACCCCGAAACCACCTCGAAATCACCCCGAAACCACCCCGAAACACCCCCGAAACCACCCCGAAATCACCCCCGAAACTCCCCGAAATCACCCCAAAAACACCCCGAAATAACACCCAAAACACCCCAAAATCACCCCAAAATAACACCCGGACCAGGGCCTGGGGACCCCGAAACGCCTCGAAATCACCCCAAAATCACCCCGAAACCACCCCGAAACCACCCCGAAACACCCCCGAAACCACCCCAAAATAACACCCAAAACACCCCAGAATCACCCCAAAATTACCCCAAATAACGTCCGGACCAGGGCCTGGGGACCCCGAAATGCCCCGAAATCACCCCGAAACCACCCCGAAATCACCCCCAAAACCACCCCAAAATAACACCCAAAACACCCCAAAATTACCCCAAAATAACACCCGGACCAGGGCCTGGGGGCCCCCCAAAACCAAAATAACCCTGAGACCCCAAAAACCCCCCAGGACCCCCCAAGTCCCCTCCAGGACCCCCAAATCCTCTTCCAGGACCCCTCTAACACCCCAAATCCCCCCCAGGACCCCCCAAATCCCCTCCCAGGGCACTTTTAACCCCCTATAACCCCCCCAGGACCCCCAAATCCCCCCCAGGACCCCCAAAATCCCCCCCAGGACCCCCAAATCCCCCCCCAGGACCCCCCAATTCCCCTCCCCGGACACTTTTAACCCCCTGTAGCCCCCCCAGGACCCCCCAAATCCCCCCCAGGACCCCCAAATTCCCCTCCCAGGACACTTTTAACCCCCTGTAGCCCCCCCCAGGACCCCCCAAATCCCCCCCAGGACACTTTTAACCCCCTGTAGCCCCCCCAGAACCCCCAAATCCCCTCCCAGGACCCCCAAATTCCCCCCCAGGACCCCCAAATCCCCTCCCAGGACACTTTTAACCCCCTGTAGCCCCCCCAGGACCCCCAAATCCCCTCCCAGGACCCCCAAATTCCCCCCCAGGACCCCCAAATCCCCTCCCAGGGCACTTTTAACCCCCTATAACCCCCCCAGGACCCCCAAATCCCCCCCCGGACCCCCCAAATCCCCTCTCCGGACACTTTTAACCTCCTGTAGCCCCCCCAGGACCCCCCAAATCCCCCCAGGAACCCCAAATCCCCTCCCAGGGCACTTTAAACCCCCAAATCCCCCCCCAGGACCCCCCAAATCCCCTCCCAGGACACTTTTAACCCCCTGTAGCCCCCCCAGGACCCCCCCAAAGGCCCCCCACGTACCACCCAGAGGCGGGGGGGGGGTCCGGGCCCGCCCAGGGCCCCCCCGGTGCCCCCCAGGAGCAGGCGCAGCCCCAGGCGCAGGATCAGCCCCAGCAGCAGCCACAGCCCCGAGCAGAAAACCAGGAGAGCCAGGGGGCCCCGCAGCGCCGCCGGCAGGAGGGGGCTGGGAATGGCGGTGAGACCCCCAAAAATCAACCCGGGACCCCCAAAAAACAACCCGGGAACCCCAAAAAACAACCCGGGAACCCCAAAATCCAACCCGGGAACCCCAAAAAACCCCCCAAAAACCCCCCAAATCCAACCCGGGAACCCCCCGGCAGGAGGGGGCTGGGCATGGCGGTGAGACCCCCAGAAAACAACCCAGGACCCCCAAAAAACAACCCGGGAACCCCAAAAAACCCCCCAAAAACCCCCCAAATCCAACCCGGGAACCCCCCGGCAGGAGGGGGCTGGGAATGGCGGTGAGACCCCCAAATCCACCCCGGGACCCCCAAAAAACAACCCGGGAACCCCCAAATCCAACCCGGGAACCCCCCGGCAGGAGGGGGCTGGGAATGGCGGTGAGACCCCCAAATCCACCCCGGGACCCCCAAAAAACAACCCGGGAACCCCCAAATCCAACCCGGGAACCCCCCGGCAGGAGGGGGCTGGGAATGGCGGTGAGACCCCCAAATCCACCCCGGGACCCCCAAAAAACAACCCGGGAACCCCCAAATCCAACCCGGGAACCCCCCGGCAGGAGGGGGCTGGGAATGGCGGTGAGACCCCCAGAAAACAACCCGGGACCCCCAAAAACAACCCAGGAACCCCAAAATCCAACCCGGGAACCACAAAATCCACCCCAGGACCCCCAAATCTAACCCGGGACCCCCAAAATCCAACGCGGGAACCCCCCGGCAGGAGGGGGCTGGGAATGCGGTGAGACCCCCAAATCCACCCCGGGAACCCCAAATCCAACCCGGGAACCCCAAAAACCCCCCAGAACCCCCAAAATCCACCCCGGGAACCCCCCCGGCAGGAGGGGGCTGGGAACAGGGGTGAGAGACCCCAAATCCACCCCGGGAACCCCAAAATCCACCCTGGGAACCCCAAAAACCCCCCAGAACCCCCCAAATCCACCCCGGGACCCTCCAAAAACCCCCCGAGAACCCCAAAAACCTCCAGGAACCCCCAAAACCCCCCCAGGACCCCCCCAAAACCTCCAGGAACCCCAAAAATTCCCCCTGGGACCCTCCAAAATCCCCCCTGGGACCCCCTCAACCCCCCCCAAACTTGGGGTCCCCCTTTGCTGACCCCCTCCCCCACCCACCCCTCACATTTTTGGGGTCCCTCCCTTCCCCAGACCCCCCCCAAAATTTAGGAACCCCCTTTTAATGCTCCTCCGACTTTTGGGGACCCCCCCGAGTTTTTGGAGACCCCGCCGAGTTTTTTGGGGACCCCCCCCGAGTTTTTTGGGAACCCCCCGAGGTTTTGGGGACCCCCCCCCTGAGTTTTTGGGGACCCCCCGAGTTTTGGAGACCCCACCGAGTTTTTTGGAGACCCCTCCCGAGGTTTTGGGGACCCCCCCGAGTTTTTGGGAACTCCCTCTGAGGTTTTGGGGACCTTCCCCGAGTTTTTGGGACCCCCCCCAGTTTTTGGGGACCCCCCCAGTTTTGGGGACTCCTTCCGAGGTTTTGGGGACCTTCCCCGAGTTTTGGGACCCCCCCCAGTTTTTGGGGACCCCCCCGAGTTTTTTGGGGACCCCCCGAGGTTTTGGGGACCCCCCCCTGAGTTTTTGGGGACCCCCCGAGTTTTGGAGACCCCGCCGAGTTTTTTGGGGACCCCTCCCGAGGTTTTGGGGACCCCCCCGAGTTTTTGGGAACTCCCTCTGAGGTTTTGGGGACCTTCCCTGAGTTTTTGGGACCCCCCCCAGTTTTTGGGGACACCCCCAGTTTTGGGGACTCCTTCCGAGGTTTTGGGGACCTTCCCCGAGTTTTGGGACCCCCCCCAGTTTTTGGGGACCCTCCCCCAGTTTTTGGGGACCCCCCGAGGTTTTAGGGACCCCCCGACTTTTGGGGACCCCTCCCGAGGTTTTGGGGACCCCCCCGAGTTTTGGGAACCCCCCCCAGTTTTTGGGGACCCCCCCGAGTTTTTTGGGGACCCCCCAGTTTTTGGGGCCCCCCCTGAGTTTTGGGGACCCCTCCGAGTTTTGGGGACCCTCCCCGAGTTTTGGGGACCCCCCCAGTTTTTGGGGCCCCCCCAGTTTTAGGGACCCTCCCCGAGTTTTGGGGCCCCTCCCCGAGTTTTGGGGACCCCTCCGAGTTTTGGGGACCCCCCCGAGTTTTTGGGAACCCCCCCAGTTTTTGGGGACCCTCCCCCAGTTTTTGGGAAGCCCCCGGGTTTTGGGGACCCCCCCAGTTTTTGGGACCCCTCTGAGTCTTTGGGGACTCTCCTCGAGATTTTGGGGAACCCCCCCAGTTTTTGGGGACCCCCCCGAGGTTTTGGGAACCCCCCTGAGTTTTGAGGACCCCCCCGAGTTTTTGGGGAGCCCCCCAAATTTTGGGGACCCCTCCGAGTTTTGGGGACCCTCCCCCAGTTTTTGGGGCCCCCCCAGTTTTAGGGACCCTCCCCGAGTTTTGGGGACCCCTCCGAGTTTTGGGGACCCTCCCCAAGTTTTTGGGAACTCCCCCGAGTTTTGGGGACCCCCCCAGTTTTTGGGGACCCCCCCCAGTTTTTGGGGACCCCCCTTACCTGTGGGGGAGCCCCCTGGTGATGGCCCCCAGCAGCCCCAGGGAGGGGTCGAGTCCCGCGGCCTCGCAGACCCCCACGGCCCCCCCCAAAAACAGCCACGTCCGGGGCCCTGCGGGGTGCGGCTGGGGGGGGACCCCAAAAGTCACCCCGGGACCCCCAAAATCCATCCTGGGATCCCAAAAATCCACTCCGGGATCCCAAAATCCCATCCTGGGATCCCAAAATCCAACCCGGGACCCCAAAAATCACCCCGGGATCCCAAAAATCCACACTGGGACGCCAAAAATCCATCCTGGGACCCCAAAAATCCCCCCAGGACCCCCGAAATCCTCCCGGACTCCCATTTTTGGGGTCCCTCTCCTCATTTTGAGGTCCCCCATCCCATTTCCAGCGCCCCCCTCCCCATTTTTGGCCTCCCTCTCCCCAATTCGGGGCTCCCCCTCCCCAAATTCGGGGCTTCCCCTCCCCCATTCCCCCTCCCCAATTCGCCCTCCCCAGTTCGGGGCTCCCCCTCCCCAATTCCCCCTCCCCAATTCGGGGCGCCCCCTCCCCAATTCCCCCTCCCCAATTCCCCCTCCCCAATTCGGGCCTCCCCCTCCCCAATTCGGGGCTCCCCCTCCCCAATTCGGGGCGCCCCCTCCCCAATTCCCCTTCCCCAATTCGGGGCTCCCCCTCCCCAATTCGGGGCTCCCCCTCCCCAATTCGGGGCGCCCCCTCCCCAATTCCCCCTCCCCAGTTCGGGGCTCCCCCTCCCCAATTCGGGGCTCCCCCTCCCCAATTCCCCCTCCCCAATTCGGGGCTCCCCCTCCCCAATTCGGGGCGCCCCCTCCCCAATTCCCCCTCCCCAATTCGGGCCTCCCTCTCCCCAGTTCGGGGCTCCCCCTCCCCAATTCCCCCTCTCCAATTCGAGGCGCCCCCTCCCCAATTCGGGGCGCCCCCTCCCCAATTCCCCCTCCCCAATTCGGGGCGCCCCCTCCCCAATTCGGGGCGCCCCCTCCCCAATTCCCCCTCCCCAATTCGGGGCTCCCCCTCCCCAATTCGGGGCGCCCCCTCCCCAATTCCCCCTCCCCAATTCGGGCCTCCCTCTCCCCAGTTCGGGGCGCCCCCTCCCCAATTCCCCCTCTCCAATTCGAGGCGCCCCCTCCCCAATTCGGGGCGCCCCCTCCCCAATTCCCCCTCCCCAATTCGGGGCGCCCCCTCCCCAATTCGGGGCTCCCCCTCCCCAGTTCGGGGCGCCCCCTCCCCAATTCCCCCTCCCCAATTCGGGCCTCCCTCTCCCCAGTTCGGGGCGCCCCCTCCCCAATTCCCCCTCTCCAATTCGAGGCGCCCCCTCCCCAATTCGGGGCGCCCCCTCCCCAATTCCCCCTCCCCAATTCGGGGCGCCCCCTCCCCAATTCGGGGCGCCCCCTCCCCAATTCCCCCTCCCCAATTCGGGGCTCCCCCTCCCCAATTCGGGGCGCCCCCTCCCCAATTCCCCCTCCCCAATTCGGGCCTCCCTCTCCCCAGTTCGGGGCGCCCCCTCCCCAATTCCCCCTCTCCAATTCGAGGCGCCCCCTCCCCAATTCGGGGCGCCCCCTCCCCAATTCCCCCTCCCCAATTCGGGGCGCCCCCTCCCCAATTCGGGGCTCCCCCTCCCCAGTTCGGGGCGCCCCCTCCCCAATTCCCCCTCCCCAGTTCGAGGCGCCCCCTCCCCAATTCCCCCTCCCCAATTCGGGGCTCCCCCTCCCCAATTCGGGGCGCCCCCTCCCCAATTCCCCCTCCCCAATTCGGGGCTCCCCCTCCCCAGTTCGGGGCGCCCCCTCCCCAATTCCCCCGAGCCGTACCCGGACTCTCCGCAGCCTCCTCCCGGCCGAGCTCAGGAGCCCCCGGCCCAGGTGCAGCAGCGGCCCCGGGCCCGGGGGGAGGGAGACCCCCGGAGCCCCCAGGGACCCCCCAAAACTGCCCACCACGGCCGCCTCCGCCATCTGGGGGGGCAGGGGGGGTCACAGACCCATGGGGACCCCCAAATCCCACCCCCCAAAAACCCCCCAAATCCCATCCCCCACACCCCAAATCCTTGCGCCCCCCCCCCCCACCTGGGACCCCCAAATCTCCCCAGGTCTGGGGGTCTCCCCTCCCCCCTCCCCAGGGATGCTCGGCCCCTCCCCCACCCCCCTTCAACCCCCGGGGGGGGATCGATCCGCCCCTCCCCCACTCCCGACAGCCCCCGCGAGGGTCGATGGGGGGGGGGAGGGGAGGGACCCCCCCCGTCCGCCCCACCCCCCCTCCCCTCCCCCCCCTCACCTTGGAGCTTCCGCCGGATCAAACCATCCCCCCCCGGCGGGGGGGAATCCCCGAGGTTGATTTGGGGGGGGGGGGGTCCGGAGGGGTCCCCGATGTGGTGGGGGAGGGGTCACCCCAATTTTGGGCGGGTCCCCCCGAGGTTTTTGGGGAGGGGGGGGGGGTCCGGGAGTCCGGGGGGTCCCCCCGAGGCCGAGGATGCTGCGGAGGAGGCGGGAGCGGCCCCTCCCCCCGCTCCTCCCCCCGCCCCTCCCCCCGCGAGGGGCGGGGCCAGGGAGAGCGAGCCCCACCCCCCCCATGAAAAACCGCGGGGAGACCCCCCCCCCAAAGCGAGGGGACCCCAAATCCCGGCCCCAAAGGCCGGGGGGGGGCACTGGGGGGGTGACACTGGGGGGTGACACGGGGGGGGCCCGGGGGGGGGGACACGGAGGTGCCCCCCGGGTGGGGGAGGGGGGGTCCCGGCCGCGGGTGCCTCCGCCCGCCGCCCCCCACCCCCCGCACCGGGGCTGTGACAGAGACACCGGTACCGGGGTTGGGAGAGGGCGGGGGGCGCGGGGGGGACAGACCCCCCCAATCGGGACCCCCAAACCCCCCAGGGCCCCCCCAAATCGGGACCCCAAAACCCCACAAGACACACCCCAAATCGGGACCCCAAACTCCCCCCAAGGCCCCCAAATCGGGACCCCAACCCCCTCCAGGGCCCCCCAAATCGGGACCCCAAACCACCCTCAGGGACCCCCCAAATCGGGACCCCAAAACCCCCCTGATTCCCCCAAATCGGGACCCCAAACCCTCCCCAGGGCCCCCCCAAATCGGGACCCCAAAACCCCACAAGACACACCCCAAATCGGGACCCCAAACTCCCCCCAGGGCCCCCCCAAATCGGGACCCCCAAACCCCTCCAGGATCCCCCCAAATCGGGACCCCCAAACCCCCCAGATTCCCCCAAATCAGGGCCCCAAACCCCTCAAACCCCCCAAACCGGGACCCCCCCAAACTCCCCCAAATCGGGACACCAAATCCCCCCAATCTGGGGCCCCAGGCCCCCCCAGCCCCCCCCAAATCGGGACCCCAAAACCCCCCAGATTCCCCCAAATCGGGACCCTGAACCCCCTCAAACACCCCCAAACCGGGACCCCCCAAACTCTCCCAAGTCGGGACCCCAAACCCCCCCAAATTGGGACCCCAACCCCCCCCCAAATCCCCCCAAATCGGGACCCCAAAACCCCCAAATCCCCCCAAATCGGGATCTCTCCCAACTCCCCCAAACTGGAACCTGGAACCCCCCCAAAGTTGGGACACCCCCCCCCCCCCCCAAAACCGAGCCCCCTCCCAACCCCTCCAAACCTGGACAGGGGGGTTGGGGTCCCATTTTTGGGGTGGGGGTCTCACTTTTGGGGGGGTCCTGGGCGTCCCATTTTTGGGGTCCCCTCTCACCTGGTCCCCGGGTGCTGTTCCCCCCCCCCTGCCCCCACCCCGGCGGTTTTTTAAGGCCTCGCCCCTCCCCCCCCCATTTCCTGCCCCCCCCAAAAACAACAGGAAGGGTGGAGGGGGAGGGGTGGGGGGGGGCTCAGGTTCCCACGGGACCCCCCCCCACCCATCTCGGGGTGGGTGTGGGGGAGGGGGGGGCACACCCTGCCCCACCCCCACCCGGGGAGGGGGGGATGGGCGTCCGGTTCTCACGGTCCCAGTATAAACCAGTATAAGCGAACGCAACCTCGCGTAACGCGAAACAACGCGACGTGAAACAACAGAACCCGCTGAAACCAACCCAGTAGAGCCCAGTTTAACCCAGTATAACCCGGTCTAACTCCGGACGACGCCCGGTAAATTAATACAACGCAATATTGTGCGTTATAAGTGAGTCCTGATTGGGTTAAGCTGCTGTCGCCCCAGTGCAAGCCGCTATAACCCAGTATAACCCAGCCTAAACCAGTACAGTCCAGCTACACCCAATTTAATCCAGTTTAAGTTTATATAAACCAATATTAACGAGCGTAATCAGCTCTAAAGCAATATAATCCAACGCAACCCACTTCGAAACAGCATGACCGATTATAAATAACAACAAAATTCACTATAACCCAAGACAAATAAATCTTAGTGCTCGTTATTATAAACCAGTATAAACCATTACAGCCCAGTATGGCCTGGTATAGCTCTCAGTACCACCCAATTATTGCGGGAACAGCCCACAGACCCCAAAGGCCCCCCAAGCCTCCCCAGGACCCCCAACACCCACCTCAGGTGAGCCCTCACCTGCAGCGCTGCCTCCAGGTGCGGCCCCTCACCTTTCCTGCGGTTTCTCCCCTCACCTTTCCCTCCCTTTTCCCTCTCACATTTTCCCCTCACGTTTCCCCCTCTTTTCTCCCTTTTCTCCCCGCACCTTTCCCGCTCTTTTCTCCCCTCACGTTTCCCTCCCTTTTCCCCCTTTTCTCCCTTTTCTCCCCTCACGTTTCCCTCCCTTTTCTCCCCTCACCTTTCCCGCCCTTTTCCCTCTCACATTTTCCCCTCACATTTCCCCCTCTTTTCTCCCTTTTCCCCTCACCTTTCCCTTCCTTTTCCCCGTCACATTTCCCTCTCTTTTCTCCCTTTCCCCCCTCACCTTTCCCTTCCTTTCCCCCCTCACGTTTCCCGCTCTTTTCTCCCCTCACGTTTCCCACCCTTTTCCCCCTCACATTTCCCCCTTTTCTCCCCTCACCTTTCCTTCCCTTTCCTCCCTCATGTTTCCCTTTCCCCCCTCACGTTTCCCGCTCTTTTCTCCCTTTCTCCCCTCACCTTTCCCTCCCTTTTCCCCCCTCACATTTCCCCCTCTTTTCTCCCTTTTCTTCCCTCACCTTTCCCGCCCTTTTCTCCCCTCATATTTCCCGCCCTTTTCCCTGTCACATTTCCCGCTCTTTTCTCCCTTTTCTCCCCTCACATTTCCCGCCCTTTTCTCCCTTCACCTTTCCCTCCCTTTTCTCCCCTCACCTTTCCCTCCCTTTTCTTCCCTCACCTTTCCCTCCCTTTCCTCCCTCATGTTTCCCTTTCCCCCCTCACGTTTCCCGCTCTTTTCTCCCTTTTCCCCCTCACGTTTCCCTTCCTTTTCCCCCTCACCTTTCCCTCCCTTTTCCCCCCTCACCTTCCCCTCCCTTTTCCCCCTCACCTTTCCCTCCCTTTTCTCCTCACCTTCCTCTCCTTTTCCCCTTTACATTCCCCACCCCTTTTCCCCTCATTTTTCCTGCCCTTTTTTCCCCTCGCGTTTCTCCGCCACGCCCCAGAGCCGCCTCACAGATCCAACGCGTTCATTCTCCGGGCCAGGCTCAGGGCGCTCGGGGCCGTGGCTCTCGGGGGGTCGCGGGGAGTTTTGGGGGCTCCTGGGTGACTTTTGGGGGTCTCAGCCGTGGCTCTCAGGGGGTCGTGGGGAGTTTTGGGGGCTCCTGGGTGATTTTTGGGGGGTCTCAGCCGTGGCTCTCAGGGGGTCGTGGGGAGTTTTGGGGGCTCCTGGGTGACTTTTGGGGGTCTCAGCCGTGGCTCTCAGGGGGTCGCGGGGAGTTTTGGGGGCTCCTGGGTGACTTTTGGGGGTCTCAGCCGTGGCTCTCGGGGGGTCGCAGGGAGTTTTGGGGGCTCCTGGGTGATTTTTGGGGGGTCTCAGCCGTGGCTCTCAGGGGGTCGTGGGGAGTTTTGGGGGCTCCTGGGTGACTTTTGGGGGTCTCAGCCGTGGCTCTCAGGGGGTCGTGGGGAGTTTTGGGGGCTCCTGGGTGACTTTTGGGGGGTCTCAGCCGTGGCTCTCAGGGGGTCGCGGGGAGTTTTGGGGGCTCCTGGGTGATTTTTGGGGGGTCTCAGGGCCGTGGCTCTCAGGGGGTCGTGGGGAGTTTTGGGGGCTCCTGGGTGATTTTTGGGGGGTCTCAGGGCCGTGGCTCTCAGGGGGTCACGGGGAGTTTTGGGGGCTCCTGGGTGATTTTTGGGGGGTCTCAGCCGTGGCTCTCGGGGGTCGTGGGGAGTTTTGGGGGCTCCTGGGTGACTTTTGGGGGGTCTCAGGGCCGTGGCTCTCAGGGGGTCGCGGGGAGTTTTGGGGGCTCCTGGGTGACTTTTGGGGGGTCTCAGCCGTGGCTCTCAGGGGGTCGCGGGAGTTTTGGGGGCTCCTGGGTGACTTTTGGGGGGTCTCAGCCGTGGGTCTCAGGGGGTCGAGGGGAGTTTTGGGGGCTCCTGGGTGACTTTTGGGGGGTCTCAGGGCCGTGGCTCTCAGGGGGTCGTGGGGAGTTTTGGGGGCTCCTGGGTGACTTTTTGGGGGTCTCAGGGCCGTGGCTCTCAGGGGGTCGCGGGGAGTTTTGGGGGCCCTGGGTGATTTTTGGGGGGTCTCAGGGCCGTGGCTCTCGGGGGGTCGCGGGGAGTTTTGGGGGCTCCTGGGTGACTTTTGGGGGTCTCAGCCGTGGCTCTCAGGGGGTCGCGGGGAGTTTTGGGGGCTCCTGGGTGATTTTTGGGGGGTCTCAGCCGTGGCTCTCGGGGGGTCGTGGGGAGTTTTGGGGGCTCCTGGGTGACTTTTGGGGGTCTCAGCCGTGGCTCAGGGCGCTGAGGGCGCTGAGGGCCGTGGGGCGCAGGGGGTCCCGGGGGTCCCGGGGGGCAGCAGCAGCAGCAGCAGCAGGGTCGGGCGCAGGAGGCAGCACCCCGTGTGCGTCGGCAGCGCCACGTAGCACAGCTGGGCCCCGGAGCCTGGGGGGCACCCCAAAATCACATCCACCCCCCCGCCAAACCCCACACTGACCCCCCACTCCTCCCCCAGACCCCCAAGTGACCCCCATGGATCCTCAACCGACCCCACGGACACCCAAGTGCCCTCTGGACACTCCCCAGCCCCTCAACAACTCCTTCAATGCCCCCATGGAAAGCCCCCGGCCTCCCAAGAGACCCCCCCAAGGATATTTGGGGTCCCCAGCCCCCCATTTCCCCTCCCCACTCACCCCTGCCCCCCAGCTCGGGGCAGTATTGGGGGGCCAGGAGGGTGTAGAGGTGCCGGAGGGCGTCGGCGCGGCGCTGGGGGGGCAACGTTGGGGCTGGGGGGAGCCCGGGGGGTCACTTTGGGGGGTAAATCGGGGGGCTGGGGGGTAGGAAAGGGTTCGAGGGCATTTGGGGAGAAATCGGGGGGTTTGGGGGGGAAATGGGGGTCCTGGAAGGTCACTTGGGGGTCGCGGGCTGGGAAATCGGGGGCTGAGGGGGTCTCGAGGACCAAATCCGAGGGGGGTTTTGAGGTGAAACAGGGGGATTTTGGGGAGTCTTAAGGGGGAATGAAGTGTTTGGGGGCAATAATTGGGGGGGTCTTGGGGGTTTTAGGGTTTGGGGTGGAGCAATGGGGGGGTCGGGGTCAGGTTTTGGGGTGCAGGGGGGGAGGGGAGGGGTCACATACCCTGCCCTGCCCCCTTGATGACCCCGCTCTGGGTCCGGCCCTGCCGGATCAGGACATACCTGGGGGGAGAGAAAAAAAGAGTTCGGGGACCCCCCCCAAACCCACCCGAGACCCTCCCAGAGGTCCAGACCCCCCCCCCCCAATTTAGGGGTCGCCCCCAGACTCACCCCAAAACCTCGGGGGGCAGCGGAGGGGGGCGGGGGCGGGCGCAGCCCCGGAGCTGCTCCAGAACGGGACCCCAAAACTGGGGCACGAGCTGGGGAGGATTTGGGTTATTAGGGAGGGGGAGACCCCCCCAAAAGCCCCCCCGAAAGCCCCCCAAAAATCCCCCCAGCCCCTCCCCACCCCCCCAGCCCCTCACCTGTGTGAGCAGGTGCTGCAGGGAGGGGCGGGGGCCGCAGAGCAGCGCGACCCCCACCCCCGGCAGCAGCGCCAGCAGCAGCAGCCGGTGCGGGACCTGGGGGGAGAGGGGGCGGGGGGGCTGGGGGCACTGCGGGGGCAGGTCGGGGCCGGTTTGGGGCAGTTTGGGGCAGTTTGGGGCAGTTTGGGGTCGGTTTGGGGCAGGTCGGGGCCGGTTTGGGGCAGTTTGGGGTAATTTAGGGGTCATTTAGGGGCAGTTTGGGGTCGGTTTGGGGCAGTTTGGGGCAGGTCAGGGCAGTTTGGGGCAGTTTGGGGCAGTTTGGGGTCAGTTTGGGGTCAGTTTGGGGTCAGTTCGGGGTCAGTTTGGGGCAGTTTGGGGTCGGTTTGGGCAGTTTGGGGTCAGTTCGGGGTCAGTTTGGGGTCAGTTTTGGGGTGTCACGTGACCTCACCTTGGGGCTGCTATTGGGCAGGAACACGGGTCAGTTTGGGGTCAGTTTGGGGTCAGTTCGGGGTCAGTTTGGGGTCAGTTTGGGGTCAGCTTGGGGTCAGTTTGGGGTCAGTTTGGGGTCAGTTTGGGGTCAGTTTGGGGGAGTTTGGGGTCAGTTCGGGGTCAGTTTGGGGTCAGTTTTGGGGTGTCACGTGACCTCACCTTGGGGCTGCTATTGGGCAGGAACACGGGGTCAGTTTGGGGTCAGTTCGGGGTCAGTTCGGGGTCAGTTCGGGGTCAGTTCGGGGTCAGTTTGGGGTCAGTTTGGGGTCAGTTCGGGGTCAGTTTGGGGTCAGTTTGGGGTCAGTTTGGGGTCAGTTTGGGGTCAGTTTGGGGTCAGTTTATGGGGTGTCACGTGACCTCACCTTGGGCTGCTATTGGGCAGGAACACGGGGTCAGTTTGGGGTCAGTTTGGGGTCAGTTCGGGGTCAGTTTGGGGTCAGTTTGGGGTCAGTTTGGGGTCAGTTTTGGGGTCAGTTTGGGGTCAGTTTGGGGTCAGTTTTGGGTGTCACGTGACCTCACCTTGGGGCTGCTATTGGGCAGGAACACGGGGTCAGTTCGGGGTCAGTTTGGGGTCAGTTCGGGGTAAGTTTGGGGTCAGTTTGGGGTCAGTTTTGGGGTCAGTTTGGGGTCAGTTCGGGGTCAGTTCGGGGTCAGTTTTGGGGTGTCACGTGACCTCACCTTGGGGCTGCTATTGGGCAGGAACATGGGGTCAGTTCGGGGTCAGTTTGGGGTCAGTTTGGGGTCAGTTTGGGGTCAGTTTGGGGTCAGTTCGGGGTCAGTTTGGGGTCAGTTTGGGGTCAGTTTGGGGTCAGTTCGGGGTCAGTTTGGGGTCAGTTTGGGGTCAGTTTGGGTCAGTTCGGGTCAGTTTGGGGTCAGTTCGGGGTGATTTCGGGGTGTCACGTGACCTCACCTTGGGGCTGCTATTGGGCAGGAACACGGGGTCAGTTTGGGGTCAGTTTGGGGTCAGTTTGGGGTCAGTTTGGGGTCAGTTTTGGGGTGTCACGTGACCTCACCTTGGGGCTGCTATTGGGCAGGAACACGGGTCAGTTTGGGGTCAGTTCGGGGTCAGTTTGGGGTCAGTTTGGGGTCAGTTTGGGGTCAGTTTGGGGTCAGTTCGGGGTGATTTCGGGGTGTCACGTGACCTCACCTTGGGGCTGCTATTGGGCAGGAACACGGGGTCAGTTTGGGGTCAGTTTGGGGTCAGTTCGGGGTCAGTTTGGGGTCATTTTGGGGTCAGTTTTGGGGTGTCACGTGACCTCACCTTGGGGCTGCTATTGGGCAGGAACACGGGGTCAGTTTGGGGTCAGTTCGGGGTCAGTTTGGGGTCAGTTTGGGGTCAGTTCGGGGTCAGTTTGGGGTCAGTTTGGGTCAGTTTGGGGTCAGTTTTTGGGGTGTCACGTGACCTCACCTTGGGGCTGCTATTGGGCAGGAACACGGGGTCAGTTTGGGGTCAGTTCGGGGTCAGTTTGGGGTCAGTTTGGGGTCAGTTTGGGGTCAGTTTGGGGTCAGTTGGGGTCAGTTCGGGGTCAGTTCGGGGTCAGTTTTGGGGTGTCACGTGACCTCACCTTGGGGCTGCTATTGGGCAGGAACACGGGGTCAGTTTGGGGTCAGTTTGGGGTCAGTTTGGGGTCAGTTCGGGTCAGTTTGGGGTCAGTTTGGGTCAGTTTGGGGTCAGTTCGGGGTCAGTTTGGGGTCAGTTCGGGGTGATTTCGGGGTGTCACGTGACCTCACCTTGGGGCTGCTATTGGGCAGGAACACGGGGTCAGTTTGGGGTCAGTTTGGGGGTCAGTTTGGGGTCAGTTTGGGGTCAGTTTTGGGGTGTCACGTGACCTCACCTTGGGGCTGCTATTGGGCAGGAACACGGGGTCAGTTTGGGGTCAGTTCGGGGTCAGTTTGGGGTCAGTTTGGGGTCAGTTTGGGGTCAGTTCGGGGTGATTTCGGGGTGTCACGTGACCTCACCTTGGGGCTGCTATTGGGCAGGAACACGGGGTCAGTTTGGGTCAGTTTGGGGTCAGTTCGGGGTCAGTTTGGGGTCATTTTGGGGTCAGTTTTGGGGTGTCACGTGACCTCACCTTGGGGCTGCTATTGGGCAGGAACACGGGGTCAGTTTGGGGTCAGTTTGGGGTCAGTTCGGGGTCAGTTTGGGGTCAGTTTGGGGTCAGTTTGGGGTCAGTTTTGGGGTGTCACGTGACCTCACCTTGGGGCTGCTATTGGGCAGGAACACGGGGTCAGTTTGGGGTCAGTTTGGGGTCAATTCAGGGTCAGTTTGGGGTCAGTTTGGGGTCAGTTTTGGGGTGTCACGTGACCTCACCTTGGGGCTGCTATTGGGCAGGAACACGGGGTCAGTTTGGGGTCAGTTTGGGGTCAGTTTGGGGTCAGTTCAGGGTCAGTTCGGGGTCAGTTCGGGGTCAGTTCGGGGTCAGTTTGGGGTCAGTTTGGGGTCAGTTTGGGGTCAGTTTGGGGTCAGTTTGGGGTCAGTTCGGGGTCAGTTTGGGGTCAGTTTGGGGTCAGTTCGGGGTCAGTTTTTGGGGTCAGTTCGGGGTCAGTTCGGGGTCAGTTCGGGGTCAGTTTTTGGGGTGTCACGTGACCTCACCTTGGGGCTGCTATTGGGCAGGAACACGGGGTCAGTTTGGGGTCAGTTCGGGGTCAGTTTGGGGTCAGTTTGGGTCAGTTTGGGGTCAGTTTGGGTGATTTTGGGGGTGTCACGTGACCTCACCTTGGGGCTGCTATTGGGCAGGAACACGGGGTCAGTTTGGGGTCAGTTTGGGGTCAGTTGGGGTCAGTTTGGGGTCAGTTTGGGGTCAGTTTGGGGTCAGTTCGGGGTCAGTTTGGGGTCAGTTTGGGGTCAGTTTGGGGTCAGTTCGGGGTCAGTTTGGGGTCAGTTCGGGGTCAGTTTGGGGTCAGTTTGGGGTCAGTTCGGGGTCAGTTTGGGGTCAGTTTGGGGTCAGTTTTGGGGTGTCACGTGACCTCACCTTGGGGCTGCTATTGGGCAGGAACACGGGGTCAGTTTGGGGTCAGTTTGGGGTCAATTCAGGGTCAGTTTGGGGTCAGTTTGGGGTCAGTTTTGGGGTGTCACGTGACCTCACCTTGGGGCTGCTATTGGGCAGGAACACGGGGTCAGTTTGGGGTCAGTTTGGGGTCAGTTTGGGGTCAGTTTGGGGTCAGTTTGGGGTCAGTTCGGGGTCAGTTCGGGGTCAGTTTGGGGTCAGTTTTTGGGGTGTCACGTGACCTCACCTTGGGGCTGCTGTTGGGCAGGAACATGGGGTCAGTTTGGGGTCAGTTTGGGGTCAGTTTGGGGTCAGTTTTGGGGCAGTTTGGGGTCAGTTTGGGGTCAGTTTTGGGGTGTCACGTGGACCTCACCTTGGGGCTGCTATTGGGCAGGAATACGGGGTCAGTTTGGGGTCAGTTTGGGGTCAATTCAGGGTCAGTTTGGGGTCAGTTTGGGGTCAGTTTTGGGGTGTCACGTGACCTCACCTTGGGGCTGCTATTGGGCAGGAACACGGGGTCAGTTTGGGGTCAGTTTGGGGTCAGTTTGGGGTCAGTTTGGGGTCAGTTCGGGGTCAGTTTGGGGTCAGTTCGGGGTCAGTTCGGGGTCAGTTTGGGGTCAGTTTTTGGGGTGTCACGTGACCTCACCTTGGGGCTGCTGTTGGGCAGGAACATGGGGTCAGTTTGGGTCAGTTTGGGGTCAGTTTGGGGCAGTTTGGGGTCAGTTTGGGGTCAGTTTTGGGGGTGTCACGTGACCTCACCTTGGGGCTGCTATTGGGCAGGAACACGGGGGACGTCGCGCGCGGCCGGGCCCGGCCCGAGGGCGCCCCCTGGCGGCCGCAGCAGCGCGCGCAGCGGGGCGGAGTCGGCGGCCGACAGCGCCCCCCAGCGGGGGGTGCCCAGCACGGCCCCTCCCCCCCCCAGGACCACGCACCCCAAATCCGTCTGCGCCGCCCCCGCGAAACGCTGCAGCCGCTCCTGGGGGGGGGGGGGGCACGGGGGGGACCCCTGAAATGTGGGGAACCCCCCCGGGACACCCCCGAGTCCGGGGGATCCCCGCCCAAACCCCGGGGAAACCCCCCCTCCCCCCACCCAAATCGTGGGAACCGCCCCAAGGGGGGACCTGGGGGTGCTGGGGGGGGGGCTTGGGGGTCCGGGGGGCTTTTGGGGGTCCCGGGTGGGGATTTGGGGCGTCCCGGGGGGGTTTTGGGGGTCCCCGGAGGGATTTTTTGGGGTCCTGGGGGGATTTTTGGGGGTCCCGGGGGGAGTTTTGGGGGTCCGGGAGGATTTTTGGGGGTCCCGGGAGGGTTTTTGGGGGGTCCCGGGGAGGCGTTGGGGGGTTCCAAGGGTTTTTTTGGGGGTCCCGGGGGGGTTTTTGGGGGTCCCGGGGGGGTTTTTGGGGGGTCCCTCACCTGCAGGGCATCGCGGGCGGTCGCTGGGGGGAGGGGGCAGCAGGGGGGGGCCCAGCCCCCACCCCCCCTTGGGCTTCAGGAGGGCGTCAATGAGACCGAAACAGCTCTGGGGGGGGGTGGGGGAGGGGAGGGGGCTCAGGCTGCGACCCCCCAGGGCCCCCTCCCCTCCTCAGGTTCCGTTCTTGCCCCCCCAGCCTCAAACTGCCCCCCCCCAAACCCTGAGAGCCCCCCAGGGCCCCCCCAGCAGCCCCAGTTACCCCCCAGCACCCCCCAGCACCCCCCAGGACCCCCTCAATCCCCCCAACCCCACCCAGGACCCCCCCCAGGACCCCCCATTGCCCCCCAACCCCCCCCCAGGACCCCTCCAGGACCCCCCCCAGTTACCCCCCAGGACCCTCCAGCCCCCTCCAGGACCCCCCGGACCCCCCAACCCCCGCAGGGCCCCCTCAGGACCCCCCAGGACCCCCCCAGGAGCCCCCAATCCCCCCAGGACCCCCCCAGGAGCCCCCTCCTCACCCTCAGGTCGCGCTTGAGCCGCTCCACGTTGCGGACGGGCACCAGTTCATCCAGTCCCAGCACCAGCACCTGCGGACTGGGATGGACTGGGAGCTCTGGGAAGGGGGGTGGGGGCACTGGGAGGGGCTGGGATAGACTGGGAGAGGAATGGGGGGCACTGGGGGGATTGGGAGCACCGGGAAGGGGGATGGGGGGCACTGGGAGGGACTGGGATAGGAATGGGGGTACTGGGAGGGGGAAGCAGGATGGACTGGGACGGATTGGGAGGGGCGTTGGGGGGAACTGGGACGCACTGGGATGGACTGGGAGCAGAACTGGGAGCAGAACTGGGACGAACTGGGAGAGGAGCTGAAGGCACCGTGATGAACTGGGAGGGGCGTGGGGACCCCCGGGACTGGGAGAGACTGGGCCATACTGGGATGGGAGAAACGGCCCGGGGAGAGGGGCGGGGGGGAGCCAGACTGGTCCAGACTGGTCCAGACTGGTCGGGGGTCTCACCATGGCGCCGAAGGCGGAGTCGAGGATCCGGGTGAGGGCGGGGGCCGGGGGGGCCGGGGGCGGGGCTGAGCACGATCAGGGTGATGCTGGGGGGGCACGGGGGGGTCACGGGAGGGGCTGACCCCCAATGACCCCCCCGTGACCCCCAATGACCCCTAATGACCCCCAATGACCCCTAATGACCCCCAATGACCCCCCCGTGACCCCCCCGTGACCCCCCTGTGACCCCCAATGACCCCCCTGACCCCAATGACCCCCAATGATGCCCAATGACCCCCCCGTGACCCCCAATGACCCCTGTGACCCCCCGTGACCCCCAATGACCCCCCTGACCCCCCCGTGACCCCCAATGACCCCCCTGACCCCCAATGACCCCCAATGACCCCCGGTGACCCCCAATGACCCCCAATGACCCCCAATGACCCCCCGTGACCCCCCCGTGACCCCCAATGACCCCCGTGACCCCCCCCGACCCCCAATGACCCCCAATGACCCCCGGTGACCCCCCGTGACCCCGGCCTCACCTGTTGCCGTAACCCGCCCAGGCCAGGTGCGCCGTGGGCGTGGCCGCCTCCCGAAGCTCCGCCCCCGCCGCCGCCCCGAACAGGTGAACCCCGTGCAGGGCCCCGACCAATGAGAACGGCACCTGGGGGGGCCCCAAAAATCCCAGGTCAAAGGTCACGGGGAAGGGGGGGGGGGGAGGGGTCGGGGTGGGTGTGGCCCAAAGGGGCGTGGCCTCACCTGTGGGCGGGGCGGGCGGCAGAACAGCGGCAGCCCGCTGGCCGTGGCCAGGCACAGCAGGCAGGGGGCGCCCTCCTCCTCCTCCGCGGGCATGAACACGCCCCCTTAGCGCTGAGCCACGCCCCCTCTGCGATAAGCCACGCCCCCTTCGCGCTTAGCAACGCCCCCTTCGCGCTTAGCAACGCCCCCTTCGCGCTTAGCAACGCCCCTTTCACTCTGAGCCACGCCCCTTTCTGCGCTAAGCCACGCCCCCTCGCTCTGAGCCACGCCCCTTCACGCTAAAACCACGCCCCTTCGCTCGGAGCCACGCCCCCTCGCTCGGAGCCACGCCCCCTCGCTCTGAGCCACGCCCCTCTCGCGCTGAGCCACGCCCTTTCCGCGCTGAGCCACGCCCCCTTTCACCCTAAGCCACGCCTCCTCCGCGCTGAACAACGCCCTTTCCGCGCTAAGCCACGCCCCCTTCTGCACCAAACCACGCCCCTTTGCCTTTAGCCACACCCACCCCGGTTTTAGCCACGCCCCTTCTACACTAAACCCACGCCCCCGACGCGGTTCAGCCACGCCCCTTCAGCTTTTAACCACGCCCCTTCTGCAGCAACACCACGCCCCCTTCGCCCCAAGCCACGCCCCCTGCACTAAGCCACCCTCCGCCGCGGTTTAGCCACGCCCCTCCCGCACCAAGCCACGCCTCCTCCGCCGCACCCGCCCCTTCCCCCGCCCCCCCCCAGCCCCACCCCCTCGCCGCGGCCACGCCCCCGCTCTCCCGGGACCGGCCCCGCCCCTTTCGGCCCCGCCCCTTTAGGCCCCGCCCCTTTAGGCCCCGCCCCTTTAGGCCCCTCGCGCCGCGGCCGCCGCTCGGTTCCCGCCGTTCGCCGCCCATGGCCCGCGCGGGGCGCGCCGGGAGCGCCGCGGTTGCCCCGGCAACGGCGGGAAGGGGCGGGGCTTCCCCCTCAAGGCGATTGGTTGAGGCGCGGTTGCCGCGGCAACCAGGGGCAGGGAGGGGGGGCGTGGCTTCAGCGCGGCTTCCGATTGGCTGCGCCGCGCCGTTACCGAGGCAACGCGTGTTTCCCGCCCTTGCGCGCGCGCGCGCGGCTGGTTGCGAGGTCACGTGAGGCTGCGTGCGGACGCGAAGGGCAGCACTTCCGGTAGGAGCCACTTCCGGTCCGGCGGGAGCTGCGGCCGGTACCGGCGGGGGGGGGGGACCCGGGGAGGGGGGGGGGGGAGGGGGGCTCAATTTGGGGTCTGGGGGGGTCCGTGGGGGCTCTGAGGGGCGGCTGGAGGGGGGTGGGGAGGGGGGCCGCGGCCTGGGGGTGACGCCGGCGCCCCCCGCCCGCCCCTCAGAGCGCGGCCTCCCGCGGAGCCCCGTGAGGGGCGATGGTGGTGCCGGCGCTGGAGGCCCCCCCCGCGCCCCCCCCCGCCATGGTGGCCGACGTCGTGTTCGTCATCGAGGGCACCGCCAACCTCGGGCCCTACTTCGAGTCCCTGCGCAAGCACTACCTGCTGCCCGCCATCGAGTGAGGAGAGACCCCCGCGAGACCCCCGCGAGACCCCCGCGAGACCCCCGGGACCCCCCCCCCCGGGACCCCCCCCGGGACACCCCCGGGACCCCTCCCCGGGACCCCCCCGGGACCCCCCCCGGGACCCCCCCGGGGACCCCCCCGGACACCCCCGGGACCCCCCCGGGACCCCCCCCCCGGACCCCCCCCGGGACCCCCCCGGGACCCCCCCCCGGGACCCCCCCCGGGACCCCCCCGGGACCCCCCCCCCCGGGACCCCCCCCGGGACCCCCGAACCTCCTGAGACCCCCGGAGCTCCGGGAGCCCCTGAAATCCCTCCCCTCCCCCCCCCTCCCGGGACCCCTCAGACCCCTCAGAACCCCCCCAGACCCCTCAGGGTCCCCCAAACCCCTCAGACCCTCCCTAACCCTCCCAGGACCCCCCCCAGACCCCCCAAACCCTCGGGACCCCCCCCCAAAATCCTTCAGGATCCCCCCCAAACCTTCCCAGGACCCCCCCCAGACCCCCCCAAACCTCTTGGGACCCCCCCCGACCCCCCCAAACCCTTCGGGACTGCCCCAAACCCTCCCAGGACCCCCCCGGACCCCCCCAAACCCTCTGAGGATCCCCCCAGACCCCCCAAACCCCTCGGGACCCCCCCAAAATCCTTCAGGATCCCCTCGGGACCCCCCCAAACCCTCCCAGGATCCCCCCAGACCCCCCCAAACCCCTCGGGACCCCCCCCGAACCCCTCGGGACCCCCCCAAAATCCTTCAGGATCCCCCCCAAACCCTCCCAGGACCCCCCCCAGACCCCCCCAAATCCCTCGGGACCCCCCCAAATCCCCTCCCCCTCCCCTCCAGGTACTTCAATGGTGGCCCCCCCGCTGAGACCGACTTGGGGGTGACGTGAGTGGGGCAGGGGAGGGGGGGTTGGGGTTTTGGGGGGTTTTTTGGGGTTTTGGGGGTTTTTTGGGGTTCTCCCTGTGGCAAGGGAGGATTTTTCGGGGTTTTTGGGAGTCTTCCCGTGGTAAGGGGGCATTTTGGGGGGGTTTTGGGGAGTTTTGGGGGGTCTTGGGGATCTTCCCGTGACGAGGGAGGGTTTTTGGGGTGACCCTGGGGTGAGAGTGGGGTTTTGGGGGGATTTTGTTGGCTTTTGGGGTTTGGGGGATTTTTGGGGGGGGGTTGGGGAATTTTGTTGGGTTTTGTGGATTTTTTTGGCATTTTTGGGAGGATTTTGGGGCTTTTTTGGTGTTTTTTTGGTGGGCTTTTGGTTTATTTGGAGAGGAGTTGGGTTTTTTTTTGTCTTTTGGCGGTTTTTTGCAGTTTTTGTTGGGTTTTTGGGGGGGGTTTGGTGGTTTTCTGGGGGGCTTTGTTGGGTTTCGTGGATTTTGGGGGGATTTTGGTGGGTTTTGGGGTGGTTTTGGTGGTTTTTTGTTGGTTTTTGCTGGTTTTTGTTGGTTTTTTGCTGGTTTTTTGCTGGTTTTTGCTGGTTCTTTGGCAGTTTTTGGGGTTTTTTTTGGGGGGTTTCTGTTGGTTTTTGCTGGTTTTTTGTTTGTTTTTGCTGGTTTTTGCTGGTTCTTTGGCAGTTTTTGCTGGTTCTTTGGCAGTTTTTGCTGGTTTTTGCCGGTTCTTTGGCAGTTTTTGTTGGTTTTTTGCTGGTTCTTTGGCAGTTTTTGGTGGTTTTTGCTGGTTCTTTAGCAGTTCTTGGTGGTTTTTTGGGGGGTTTCTGTTGGCTTTTGCTGGTTTTTGCTGGTTCTTTGGCGGTTTTTGGGTTTTTTGGGGGGTTTCTGTTGGTTTTTGCTGGTTTTTTGTTTGTTTTTGCTGGTTTTTGCTGGTTCTTTGGCAGTTTTTGCTGGTTCTTTGGCAGTTTTTGCTGGTTTTTGCCGGTTCTTTGGCAGTTTTTGTTGGTTTTTTGCTGGTTCTTTGGCAGTTTTTGGTGGTTTTTTGCTGGTTCTTTAGCAGTTCTTGTGGTTTTTTGGGGGGTTTCTGTTGGCTTTTGCTGGTTTTTGCTGTTTTTTTGGCGGTTTTTGCTGGTTTTTTGTTGGTTTTTGTTGGTTTTTGCTGGTTTGTGCTGGTTCTTTGGCAGTTTTGGGGGATTTTTGGGGTTTCTTTGGGCTGACCCCGCGTCCCCCCCGCAGTTTGGGGGTACCCAGTACAGCCTGGTGGTTTTCAACACCGTGGACTGCGCCCCCGAGTCGTACGTGCAGTGCCACGCGCCCACCAGCAGCGCCTACGAGTTCCTCACCTGGCTGGACGGCATCCAGTGAGGGGGAGGGGATTTTGGGGGGGTGGGGAGGGGATTTGGGGGGCTGGGGTGAAAATTTGGGGGTCAGGGAGGAGATTTGGGGGGCTGGGGAGGGGGTGGAGAGGGCCCAGGAGGGGATCTGGGGGGCTGGGGAGGGGATTTGGGGGCCCAGGGAGGGGCTGAGGGGGGCTGAGGAGGGAATTTGGGGGGGCTGGGGAGGGGGGTATGGGGGTCTGGGGTGAAAATTTGGGGGGCCGGGGAGGGGATTTGGGGTCTGGGGTGAAAATTTGAGGGGCTGAGGGGGGCTGGGGGGGAATTTGGGGGGCTGGGAGGGGCTGAGGAGGGCTGGGGTGAAAATTTGGGGGGCCAGGGAGGGGATTTGGGGGACTGGGGAGGGGATTTCGGGGGTGGAGGGGGGGAATTTGGGGGTGGAGGGGGAATTTGGGTGGCTGGGGTGAAAATTTGGGGGGCCAGGGAGGGATTTGGAGGGGCCAGGGAGGGGGTGGAGAGGGCCCAGGAGGGGATCTGGGGTCTGGGGTGAAAATTTGGGGGGCTGGGGAGGGGATTTGGGGGGCTGGGGTGAAATTTGAGGGGTTGGGGAGGGGCTGAGGGGGGCTGGGGTGAAAATTTGGGGGGCCAGGGAGGGGCTGAGGGGGGCTGGGAGGGAATTTGGGGGCTGGGGAGGGGATTTGGGGTGGGGGGAGGGGGTGGAGAGGGCCCAGAAGGGGGTGAGGGGCCCTGGGGAGGGGATTTGGGGTCCAGGGGAGATTTGGGGTGCTGGGGAGGGGATTTGGGGGTGGGGGAGGGGATTTGGGGTGCTGGGGAGGGGATTTGGGGCACCAGGGTGAAAATTTGAGGTGCTGGGATGGGGATTTGGGGATATTGGGGTGAAATTAGGGTGCAGGGGAAAATTTTGGGGATTTGGGGTGGAATTTGGGGTATTGGGGTAGGAATTTGGGGAGGGGGTGTGGGAGCTTTGAGGGGGGGCTCACCCTCAAAAAAACCCCTTTGAGGGGGGGCTGTTGGAGCTTTGAGGGGGGGTTTCACCCCAAAAAAAAACCCTTTGGGGGGGGGGTCTCACCCCCCAAAAAAAAACCATTTGAGGGTTGGGGATGGGGGGGGCTTTGAGGGGGGGTCTCACCCCAAAAAAATCCATTTGGGGGGGGGGCTGTTGGGGCTTTGAGGGGGGGTTTCACCCCAAAAAAAACCCATTTGAGGGGGGGGGGTGTTGGAGCTTTGAGGGGGAGATGTTGGGAGCTTTGAGGGGGGGGTCTCACCCCCAAAAACCCCCCTTTGAGGGGGGGGTTGTTTGGAGCTTTGAGGGGGGGTCTCACCCCCAAAAAAACCCCTTTGAGGAGGAGGGGTGTTGGAGCTTTGAGGGGGGGATGTTGGAGCTTTGAGGGGGGGTCTCACCCCCAAAACCCCCCCTTTGAGGGGGGGGTGTTGGAGCTTTGAGGGGGGGTCTCACCCCCAAAAAAACCCCTTTGAGGGAGGGGTGTTGGAGGCTTTAAGGGGGGGTCTCACCCCCAAAAAAAACCCCTTTGAGGGAGGGGTGTTGGAGCTTTAAGGGGGGTCTCACCCCCAAAAAAAACCCCTTTGAGGGGGGGGTGTTGGAGCTTTAAGGGGGGGATGTTGGAGCTTTGAGGGGGGGTCTCACCCCCCCCCAAAACCCCCCTTTTCCCCCAAAAAAGGTTCGTGGGGGGGGGCGGCGAGAGCTGCAGCCTCATCGCCGAGGGGCTCAGCACGGCCCTGCAGCTCTTCGACGACTTCAAGAAGATGCGGGAGCAGATGTGAGGTTTTGGGGGGTGGGACAGGGGGGCCGGGGGGGGGTTGTTTTTGGGGTGGGGAGGGGGCTCCTGACGCCCCCCCGCCCCTCCCCGCAGAGGGCAGGACCCACAAGGTGTGCGTGCTCATCTGCAACTCGCCGCCGTTCCTGCTGCCCGCCGTGGAGAGCACCACGTACTCGGGCTACAGCACCGAGAGCCTCGTGCAGAGGATCGCCGAGGTGGGCGGGGGGGGTTTTGGGGGGGTTTGGGGGAATTTTGGGGGATTTTTGGGGGGCTTTTGGGGGTCTGGGACCCTCCGGGGGGCTGGGGGAACTGGGGGAGTTACGGGGGTGCAGCACGAGAGCCTCGTGCAGAGGATCGCCGAGGTGGGCGGGGGGATTTGGGGGGGATTTTGGGGGGGGTTTGAGGTTTTTTGGGGGATTTTTGGGGATTTTTTTAGGGGTTTTGGGGGGGCTTTAGGGATTTTTGGGGGATTTTTTGGGGGATTTTTGCCCGCCGTGGAGAGCACCACGTACTCGGGCTACAGCACCGAGAGCTCGTGCAGAGGATCGCCGAGGTGGCCGGGGGGATTTTGGGGGGGGTTTGAGGTTTTTGGGGGATTTTTGGGGATTTTTTGGGGGGGTTTTGGGGGGGTTTTAGGGATTTTTGGGGGATTTTTTGGGGGGATTTTTGCCCGCCGTGGGAGAGCACCACGTACTCGGGGTACAGCACCGAGAGCCTCGTGCAGAGGATCGCCGAGGTGGGCGGGGGGGTTTTGGAGATTTTTGGGGGGATTTTTGGGGATTTTTGGGGGGGTTTCAGGGTTTTTTGGGGGGTTTGGGGGATTTCTGGATTTTTTGGGGGGGTTTTGGGGGGTTGGGACCCTCCTGGGGGGCTGGGGAACTGGGGGAGTACGGGGGTGCAGCACCGAGAGCCTCGTGCAGAGGATCGCCGAGGTGGGGCGGGGGGTTTTGGGGGGGTTTGGGGTTTTTTGAGGGATTTTTGGGGATTTTTTGGGGGGGTTTTGGGGGGGTTTCAGGGATTTTTGGGGGGGTTTGGGGGATTTTTTTGGGGGGATTTTTGCCCGCCGTGGAGAGCACCACGTACTCGGGCTACAGCACCGAGAGCCTCGTGCAGGAGGGATCGCCGAGGTGGGCGGGGGGGGTTTTTGGGGGGGTTTTGGGGATTTTTGGGGGATTTTTGGGGATTTTTTTAGGGGTTTTGGGGGGGCTTTAGGGATTTTTTGGGGGATTTTTTGGGGGGATTTTTGCCCGCCGTGGAGAGCACCACGTACTCGGGCTACAGCACCGAGAGCCTCGTGCAGAGGATCGCCGAGGTGGGCGGGGGGGTTTTGGGGGGGTTTGGGGGGGTTTCAGGGTTTTTTGGGGGGTTTGGGGGATTTCTGGATTTTTTGGGGGGGTTTTGGGGGTTGGGACCCTCCTGGGGGGCTGGGGGAACTGGGGGAGTTACGGGGGTGCAGCACCGAGAGCCTCGTGCAGAGGATTGCCGAGGTGGGCGGGGGATTTGGGGGGGTTTCGGGGAACTTTGGGGGATTTTTGGGGATTTTTTGGGGGGGTTTTGGGGGGGTTTCAGGGATTTTTGGGGGGTTTGGGGGATTTTTTTGGGGGATTTTTGCCTGCCGTGGAGAGCACCACGTACTCGGGCTACAGCACCGAGAGCCTCGTGCAGAGGATCGCCGAGGTGGGCGGGGGGGTTTGGGGGGGTTTTGGGGATTTTGGGGGATTTTTGGGGGGATTTTGGGGGTTGGGATCCTCCAGGGGGGATGGAGAGGCTGGGGGAACTGGGGGAGTTACGGGGGTGCAGCACCGAGAGCCTCGTGCAGAGGATCGCCAAGGTGGGCGGGGGGTTTTGGGGGGGGATTTTGGGGGGGTTTGAGGTTTTTGGGGGATTTTTGGGGATTTTTTGGGGGGGTTTTGGGGGGGTTTTAGGGGATTTTTGGGGGATTTTTTGGGGGGATTTTTGCCCGCCGTGGAGAGCACCACGTACTCGGGCTACAGCACCGAGAGCCTCGTGCAGAGGATCGCCGAGGTGGGCGGGGGGGTTTTGGGAGATTTTTGGGGGGATTTTTGGGGATTTTTGGGGGGGGTTTCAGGGTTTTTTGGGGGGTTTGGGGGATTTCTGGATTTTTTGGGGGGGTTTTGGGGGGTTGGGACCCTCCTGGGGGGCTGGGGGAACTGGGGGAGTTATGGGGGTGCAGCACCGAGAGCCTCGTGCAGAGGATCGCCGAGGTGGGCGGGGGGTTTTGGGGGGGTTTGGGGTTTTTTGAGGGATTTTTGGGGATTTTTTGGGGGGGTTTTGGGGGGGTTTCAGGGATTTTTGGGGGGGTTTGGGGGATTTTTTGGGGGGGATTTTTGCCCCGCCGTGGAGAGCACCACGTACTCGGGCTACAGCACCGAGAGCCTCGTGCAGAGGATCGCCGAGGTGGGCGGGGGGTTTTGGGGGGGTTTCAGGGATTTTGGGGGGGTATTCAGGGATTTTTGGGGGGGCTTGGGGGATTTTGGGAGGTTTTTGGGGAGGTTTTGGGGTTTTTTTTGGAGGTTTTGGGGGGTTTGGATCCTCCAGGGGGGATGGAGAGGCTGGGGGAACTGGGGGAATTATAGGGGTGCAGCACCGAGAGCCTCGTGCAGAGGATCGCCGAGGTGGGCGGGATTTGGGGAATTTTGGGGTTTTTGGGGGGGATTTGGGGGGGGGAACTTCAGGGGTTTTGGGTTTTTTTTTGGGGATTTGGGGTATTTTTGGAGGGGTTTGGGGGGGGATTTGGGGGTGTGGGACCCCCCAGGGGGGCTGGGATGGTTATGGGGGTGCAGCACCCAGAGCTTTGCGCAGCCCTTGTTGGGGTCTGGCGGCTTTTGGGGGCTCTTTAGAGGAATTTCGGGGGCTTTTGGGGGTCTCCCCCTGAATTTTGGGGTCCTGCCCGATTTTGGGCGCTCCCCTCCCCGATCCCGGGCTGCGCTCTCGGTTCTGACCCCTGGGAGCTGTGGG